>NC_058132.1:452710506-452721375 GCF_016433145.1 Gracilinanus agilis
ATATATATATATATATATAGTGGGGTCATACTGGATGAATGACAAATGTTCTTCTCTTCTTTTCCCTCTAGAGGCATCCTGTTGACATGGTCCTTCCTCTCACTTCTTTGCTAGAGGTAGTGGTGGTGGGTTGGCAAATATTAAATTTTTCAATGTATTGTTTTGTTGTTTATTTTATTATTTAGCATTTGTTCATTGTTACTATTTTGTTATTGTTTATTTTATTGTTTATTATTATTCAATGTATTATTTTGTTTATTTGTCCTTTCTATATCCTGTAGACTCAGGCCTCTTCCCCCTTGATTTTCAGCAACCTTTGAAATTAATTACTCTTTTTACTCTCAACTCACAAATATGAGTCTTCTTGATTCAGGTCCAGGACTCTGAATCTAAAAAAAAAGGCCTCAACCTTTAGAGATAGAAAGAAAGGCATAAAAAAAGCAGATACCAGTTTCAGAGAGCAGATCTGATCTCCTACCATGCCTCTGCACATGTCCTTAGTGCTTTAACCCATGTATCCTGCGCTCCCCCTCCTCTGTGTTCTTGATATTCCTGGTTGTCCTTCCTCCCTCTATTTGCCTATTAGATTCCTATCCATCTTTGATTATTCTTTAATGTTTTAAAAAGCACTTACCTTCTGTCTTAGTATCATTTCTAGCAAGGGCTAGGCTAGTGGGGTTAAATGACTTGTTCAGGGTCTCACAGCTGGGAAGTGTCTGAGGCCAGAATAGCACCCAGGACCTCCAAACTCCAGAACTGGTGCTCTAGCCACTGTATTACTTAGGAATGCTCCCTATCCATCTTTCAAATAGTGGTTCTTGAGCTACCTGGTAAGTAATAACCTCCCCTCTTTTGGCCTTACACAGCATCCATACTTTTGGTGGACTGAGAGGTATTCATGTGCACCTCTCTGATGAACCTATAATTTTGTGGCTTTAAGTTATTTGTAATAATAATGATAATGGGAGCTAACATTTTAGTAACATTTTAAAGTGTTTATAATATTTTGCTTATGAAGCTTCATTTGAACCTCCCTGCTCTATGAGGTCTGGGTTGAGGTTTCACCTAAACTTCGGACCTCCTCCAGCATCTATTACAGATCCTTGCACATCCCAGGCATCGAATATATGCTTGTTGCATCAATCGGCGGGTTCTGGCTCAAGTTTGGGCAAGTTGCTTTACCTGTGTAGACACTTTTGCAGTAGACACTACAAAATTAAAGGGGTTCAAATGGATTATCTCTGAGCTCTCACACAGTTCTAAAATTCCATGAAAAATTAATGATAAAGACTTGATGCCGAACATTGTACAGTATGTGTATGTGGTAAGGTATGGCATTATGGTATAGTTGATATAATGGTATGACATGTATGGTATTATGTTATAGTATATTATTATGGTATGGTATGATGTGATATAGTATGGTGCTGTGGTATTATAGTATGGTTTTATATAGTATTATGGTATGATATAGAATAATTTTATGGTATGGCATTATAGTACAGTATTGTGGTATATTCTATAATATGATATGATATTATTATGGTATAATATTATAGTATGGTGTTGTATTATGGTTATTATATAATATTATGGCACAATATAAAATATTATGGTATGGTATTATAGTATTACATATTGTAATATATAATATTATATATGGTATTATAGTGTATGGTATCATAGCATTATATAATATGGTATAATATTATTATGGTATGACATGATATAGCATGTTGTTATGTATTATAGTATGATATTATGGCATTATGTAATATTATGGTATGGTATTATGATATTATGGTATGACATTGTGGCATTATGTAATATTATGGTATGGTATGGCATGATATAGTATGTTATTATAGTTTGGTATTATACCATGGCATGATATTATATAGTATTATGGTAAGACATTATGGCATGGCATTATGGTGTGGCATGTTATGGTATAGTATTATGCCATGGTATATTATTATGGTATTATAGTATGATATTGTATCATTATATAATATTATGGTATAATATTATTATTATGGTATGGTATGGCATGATATAATATATTATTATGGTTTGGTATTATACTATGGCTTGGTATTATATAATATTATGGCATGGCATTATGGTGTGGCATGTTATGGTATAATTATGCCATGGTATAATATCATGGTACAGTATGGTATGATGCAATGGTATGATACAATATGTTATTCTGACATGGTATAGTTTTATATGGTATGCAAATCCCCCTGGAGAAAGCCAAAAGATGGATCTCTACCTTGGCAGAGATTTTATCACATTAGTCAGGAAAAAAAAAAAGACTGATCCCAGAGATGTTAATGCAGCCTCAGAGCCAGAAGAAAAGCCCATTTGGCTAACTGTTGCTTAGTTTAGGCCAAGAACCTCCGTGGGGGATTTGAGCTGTATGAGATTTATAGGAAGATTGGCTGATAGTTGGAGCATCTGGCTATTCCAGTGTCTGAGGGACATGCTAGATTTGATGCATATACCATTAAGGAAGATAATGATAGAGCCATTTTTCAAATATTCAGATTAAGTCATCTAGCCTCAATCAGATTTGAGCACAAAGAATCTTAGATCCTGAGCTCTTAAAAAATTGTCCTTATGGACTTTAGCATCACTATTCCTTTTAAGATTTTAAAGTTAGACCAGATACCTTTTTCTAGTGGGAGAAGAAAAATAAACAACAGGACTTTGTCAAGAGGAAGAATGTTCATTTTTACTCCTTTGCCTTCATTAGGTTCTTTCCTTTCTCCCTCTCATATTAGAGGAATTGCATGCTTGGTTAATGAGATTCTGGACAGGTTTTTTTTTCCTTTAATCTAACATAATCCAAATCCCTTGGATTCATTTTTGGCCAGTCATGCATTCATTGGACAAATAACTATGTGCAAAGCACAGGGCTAGGCAAAAAACATCAAAAAACAAAACAAGAGCAAAATATTCTTGAATAAATTTTATAATATTGACTGGGGCATAACTGATTGGGGTATGGAGGGGAGTGATTATGAGTGCAGCTGAAGAGGACTGATGTGAGCAAGAGAGAAGGAGGCAGTATAAGGAAGAGGTCCTGGGTGGGAAATGCCACTCTTCTACACTGAAGATGTCTTCAGGAATATTAATCAGGAACTGGAGGAACATTTCCTGAGCAGCTGGGAAATGTTCATGGGTGGACATGGCTTTGTGGTGTTTATAGACACTGATACTGATGAAATCTCTGAGATGTTGGGTCAATATATCTCCTACCACCTCTACCTAGTTTGAGACTGCTGGCTGGTAGAGCAATAGGAATACTAGCCTTGTTCCATATCATAGAATATTAGGGACAAAAGGCATCTTTGAGACTTTTTAGTTCAACCCTATCATCTCACAATGATGGCTCCAATCAATGGATAATGGATCTGAAACTGGAAAGAATCTCATCTAGCCCAGTTCTCTCATTTCACAAATAAGAATATGAAAGTCTAGGATTAAGAGATACACCATCTGGTGAAAATAACTTTGGGAAGAGCCATTCACTGGATATTTTTTTTCTTGTCTGTGAGAATTTGAGAAGGATATAAACATCTCAAGGTCAAAGTCTTTTCCCTTTTGCCACCAGTGGCATTCCCTTTTTGCCATTCCCTTTTATGATCAGTGCCTTACATATATATATATATATATATATATGTGTGTGTGTGTGTGTGTGTGTGTGTGTGTGTGTGTGTGTGTGTATTTGTGTATACACATACATATTTAAATCCTTATTTTCTTAGTATCAATTCTAAAACAGAAGAAAGCCAGGCAATATTAGGCGATCAGGGCTAAGTGACTTGTCCAGCATCACACAGCTAAGAAGTGTTTAAGGTCATATTTGAACCCAAGTCCTCCTAACTCCAGCCCTGGAGCTCTATCCACTATGCTACCTACATGTCTCTTGCAAAAAGTTGTTGTTTAGTCCTGTCAATTGTGTCTGACTCTGTGTGATCCCAGTTGGTTTTTTTTTGGCAAAGATACTGGAGTGGTTTGACATTTCTTTCTCCCAGCTCATTTCTACTCATGAGGAAACTGAGATAAATAGAGTTAAAGGACTTGCCCAGGGTCACATAGGTAATAAGTGTCTCAGCTCAGATTTGAACTAAAGAAGTAGAGACCTGGCTCTCTATCCACTGCACCACCCAGTTGCACTTTGCATAAAGTAGGAATTCTAAAAAAAATGAATGTTGAATTGCATTGAGTCCAGTTATCTATTTATTGGAGCAATGAGTCTCTCTCTCTCTCTCTCTCTCTCTCTCTCTCTCTCTCTCTCTCAAAGGGATCTTGGAATCCACCCAACACCTTCATTTTCCAAATGAGGATGTAGGGGCCTGGGAGTCTCAATGACATGCCCTAGGTCATAAGACTAGGTTAAAGGCAAGACTTGGCTGTTGACTTTTCCAATCAGGGCTCTCTCCATTAAACATACCAAGAGACAATCTGGAATGAACTCATACAGGCTCCCAATTGTTAAATTTTCATCAAGAACATTTATACTTTGGAAGTTGGCGAAAGCTACAAAACAGGGCTTGATTTATTATTTTGTTGATTATTTAGGTTTAAGAAAGTGATGGAGAAAATCTTAAAAATGAAGATTAAACTGAAAAATGTGCCATATATCCCTCCCCCCACACACCTCAGAGAGCTTGTTGTTAAATAAACATTTACCAGCACATCCTTGGTAAAACCTGAGTTCAAGGAGCAAGTCCTCGCTGCTAATATTCTAGTTTAACCTCATTCATATTTTTACAAATTACTGTAGCTTGGACCCCTCTAAAAATGGAGGTGTCTGGGAACCACAAGCCTCAAAATGACAGTTCTTTTCATTGTTATAAACTATAAAATAATTATAATTAACTCTAGTATCAAGTGTTATCATGTGATAAGTTGGAAAGTGGAGAGATGACTTTATTGTAAGCTCAATCTTCGAGGGAGTATCCTCGAGTGAATATTCATCATTATCATTGTGTCTTTTCTCCTTGTTGGATAAATCCAAGAACTCTTACAGTTTTCCAAGTTTTGAGTGCCATTATCTAAAATATGTGTATATATATTTGCATTTAAAATGCTCAGAAACAGCAAGTACAAACATGGAAATATGTATATAGATATCAATTATCTATTTCTAACTCTTATCTATTTCTCCCTTCATGTATATGCTTGTCTGTTTACATCTACCTCTAATTCTATTTCTCATTTCTCTATTCCTATTTCTTTCTTTACTTATATCTATTATCACCATCTCTGTCTTTCTCTATCATCTCTCATTATCTCTATTTCTATTTTAATTCCCATCTCTTATCTTTCCATCAATTTGTCTATCTCTATGTGTCTCTCTGTCTTTCTGTCTCTACTTCTCTCTGTCTAAACCTGCCTTATCTCTGTTATTGCCACCATCATTTCTCTCATCTTTTTACCTCTAGTTCTCCCTCTCCCCACTTTATCCATCTATCTATCTATCTATCTATCTATCTATCTATCTATCTATGTCTGTCTATTCATCTGTTAGTATTTCTACTTCTCTCTGCTATCCATCCATCCATCCATCCATCCATCCATCCATCCATCCATCTTTATTTTATCTTTTCCATATTTAATCTGTCTATCCATCTATCTTTCACTCTATCATCTATCTATCTATCTATCTATCTATCTATCTATTTTTCACTCTCTATTTTTCACTCTATCTATCTATCTATCTGTCTGTCTGTCTGTCTGTCTGTCTGTTTGTCTGTCTGTCTGTCTCTCTATCAGCTAACTATAAAATAAATAGTTAAAAAACCCAGCTTGCTCTTTTAGGGGAGGAAAAAAACCAGTCACCTTGTAGCTAAGTACAACTTAAGAATATATGGTTCCACGGAGTGTTTTGGACCCAGTATTAGGTTCTAGTTAAATTAGTCTGTCTTTAAAAAAAAAATCTAGTTTTTATGTAAGTTTATGGGCAGAACTGAATAATGTAGCACCCTGCCCTGAGAGTTTCCTGTAGCAAGAATGACTCTCAGATTCCCACTGTGCTTTTGATTAATGTTCTACCTGTGACTTCTGCCGATCTGGACTGTTTTGTTTCTGCAGGAAGGAAGAAGGAGAAAAGGAGACAAGGAGGATAAGCTTGTGCAGCTGGTGCCATGTGAGGCAGACCGGAATGTAAGATTCATAGTTCACTCATATTTCTTATTAAGGGCAATTCACCCAAAATGCATTTCCCTGACACTAGTCTGAAAAGTAGCATAATCAAATTGCCAGCAAACTGGGGGAGGAGAGGTGCCCAATGTCATTAACTGTGACTTCCGATCATATCACAAATGAAAACGAACAGGCCTGACTGCTTTCCACGGCCTTCCCTTATTTGCCAAAGTCTGTTTAGACCCTCCCCAGCCACTGGAAGGACAGAGTGCAGCCTTCCAACCTGGCCCCAGGCAAAGTACAGACCCTCTTGCCCTTTTCAGATCCTGGGCCTGTGACAAGCGGTAGAACATAACAGAAAATGATGGGCAGCCCAACAGCTGAAAGCTTTCAGGGCTGAGTAGACTAGCTGCTGTCATGGTACAATGTATATGACCTTTCTACAGAGCTGGAGAAATGCATTTCCCAGTAGAGGAGCACAAAATGGGTCACCAATGGTCCTGCTGGTAGATGGGGGCCTGTTTTCCAGCCTCTGATAGGGGGACGGGAGGATCTACTCCTCTACCTTCTTCCTCTTTCGAAGAGGAGACCGGATCTCTTTTTCCACGAATGACTTGAACTGCTCTGCTCCCCAGGGAGGTAGATTAATGGGATGGGGAGAGAAGGAGACAATAGTGAGGGAACCAGATGAAGAAAAATTCCCTTTCAAAAAATTTTCAGGGAAAAAAAATTATGGAGTTTGAAAATTCCCTAAAGGACAATACTGGAAGATAGACTAAGACAACCATTACTCTCCACTCCCCCTCTTTCCCCCTAGCAAGTCCTGCGATACATTTTCCTAATGGTTCTTACATAAATGTGTGTATTAATTCACACAGATTTATATCCTATATTAAGAAAGCCTATCTCCAAATATGTGAAATTAAATTAATAAATCACCAGAACCTCACACAACTGCATTCAAACCTAAGTCTGTGGGCCACTAGAAAAGGTGGACCAGAAGAAGTCTCCTTGCTGGCTTCTTTGAACTGTTCTCCAAAAGGGGGGAAAACATTTTGGAAAAGGGGCAGTTTAGGACAGAAGAAGAAAAATATAAAATTATTGATTGCACCTCATAAGGAGATGTTGACTAGAGTGAGGACAAAGTACTTTTTCTGTTCTTTTTTTAACCCTTACTTTCTTAGAATTGATACAAAGTATTGGTTCCAAGAGGAAACGGCTAGGCAATGGGGTTTAAGGGACTTGCCCAGAATCACACAGCTAGGAAGTGTCTGAGGCTAGATTTGAACCCAGTTCCTCCTTGTCTCCAGGCCTGACTTTTTATCCACTGAGCCACTTCACTGTTCCTAAAGGTACCTTTTTAATGAATTCCCAGTTTTTGCTCCATGGTGTGCTTATGTTTTCCAAGATGTTAACAATAATAGATCATATTTATAAAACTTGGGTCTATACAGTGTTTGCCTCACAATGATCCTCTGAGATAATTGGTACAAGTATGATTAGATAGATGAGGAAATTGAAGTTTGAAATGAAATTGACCCAGAGTTTAAGTGATTTTCCCAAGGTCAAAAATAGAAGTCAAAGCTGGGGTGCTGATCTCCCCTCTACTCAGTCTTTGGCGCCAAATCAAATGCCCTTCCTACTAAATTATGCTTTTTCTCCTTCTTTGAGTCAAATTGACAGGCATTTACAAAGCACCTACTATGTTCCAGGGGCTGGACCAAGTGTGGGGCATACAAAGAAAAGCAAAAACCAATTTCCTTAAAGTCTAATGAAAGAGGTATCATGTAAACAACCATATGTATAAACAAGATATAGATAGGATAAACTGGAAATAATCTCAGACGGAAGGCACTAAAGATTTAAAAGGATGGAGAAAGGCTCTTTGTAGGTGCCAGAGAAGCCAGAAAAGATGGAGATGAGGAGAGAGACCGTTCTACAAGCAGTTTTTAAAAACAGCCAAGTGCTCGAGATAATCAGCTCCCCTCTGCTCATAAAAGCATCCTTTGACCTCCCCTAGATATTGTTCCCATACGAATATCCTAAAATTCCCCTCATTCGAGTCAATTAATATTTATTGGCTGCCTCCTGGAAATGACCTGTTTTCTCTGTTAATGTCTGCTTCCAGATTCCCGATTTGTGCTTCCAGAGTTTCCTAAGCTGTTTCTTTTCCTTCTCTGTTGGCAGCAGCCCTGATATGCCCCAGCAGGCATCTGGAGCCCATTAGTGCTGCATCAGGTGGACAGGCACAGAATGGAAATAAAAGTTCACAAGGTCTGAGGCCAGGAAATAAATATGCACAGCATTAGTATGACAAGGGCCACCGTGTTCTCTAGGTGGTGGAGTTGATGGGCTTGGAGTCAGGAAGACCTGAATTCAAATCTAAACTCAGAGATTTCCTACCTGGGCAAGTCACTTAACCCTGTTTGCCTTGGTTTCCTCACCTGTAAAATGAGCTGGAGAAGGAAATGGCAAACCACTCTAGTATCCTTGCTATATCCCCCCACCCCAAGGCCATGAAGATACAACTGAAATATATAACTTAATATAATAAATAAATAATATTTCAATAAATATATAATTTTATATTAAAATTTTAAATAAATATAAGTAAATAATGAATGAATGAACTGAATAACAACAGCAACACCTGATATTAACACAGGATGGTAATAGTCATTCCTCTGAGAGGCAAAGCAGTGTAGTGGATGGAGTGAGGGACCTGTAGCTGGGAAGATCTGGTTTTGAATCCTACAAGATGGCACAGTGGATGGCATGCAGAACTTGGAGTCTTGAAGACAAGTTCAAATCAGGCATCAGTATTCACTATCTGTTTGGCCCTGAGTGAGTCACTTATCCTTTCTGGGTCTTAGTTTCTTCATATGTAAAATGAATATAATCATACTTATATTACAGGGTTATTGTGATAATCAAATATGTTAACATATATAAAAGTGGTTGGCAAGCCTTTAAGCTTGATGTGATATTTAAAGGTTAGCTACATAAATCATTTAACCTCTCTGTTGGTTTTTTCATCTTAAAAATCACAATAATCTATAGAAGAGGTGTCAAGCGTGTAGTCTGTGAGAATTAAAATTAATATCCAAATACTCCAAATATTAAATGCATAAAGTTTATTAATACTAACTTGAAGCAAAGGAAAATAAAAAAGAGAGCTCATTCAGCTGTGTAGGTGGGAAAAGAGAGAGAGAGAGGCGGAGGCACACACAACTATATAGAAATAATGTAAGCATGCAAGGTGGGTATGAAAGAGGAAAGGGATGCTGAGAGATGTCATTCAAAGGTACAAATTTTCTATTTTTACAAGTCTAAAGGCCACATTTAGAAATGCTGCTGAAACCAGATTAAAGGTAATTGAGAAATATTTAACAAAATAAATTAAGATACACTAAAACATAGAGAATAGTAATTTGTTGATATTCTGCACAGGGAACTGTATGGATCATTAGTACCCCATTTCTGTTTGAGTTTAATATCATTGATCTATGTTGCACCTACCTCATAGGATTGTTGTAAGACTCAAATGTCTTTGCCAGTTATTATTTATTCTTCTTGCTGGGTTTTTGGAAAATTTCCCCTAGTATCCCTTTCTCCATCATTACTCATTATGCTATGTTATCAAGCTTCCTCTATATTTAGGCCAATATTAAAAAATAATCATTCATCTGCAGTCTGTTCTTCCTTTCCAGGGACCAAATATCTTCTAACAATTTTCCATTTCATAGTTTCATGGACTTTAGAGCTGGATGGAACTTTAGAGATTACCTAATCCATCCCCAATTTTGAATCTCAGGATCTAAAAGTTCCCCTTTTGGTGTGAAACTGACCATTCAGGAACAGAGGTTCAACTTGAATGACCCAGGATCACAATATCACAGACTTAGAGTTGGAAGGGACGACCTGGTCCAGGTCCTCATTTTATTGATTAGGGAAACAAAGTCCAGAGAACTTACACAAGAAAAAGAGCAGAAACAGCATTCAGATCCAGATTCTCTAATAACAAATGCAGCTGCACTCTTGACCAAGGGTTTTCAATCATTCTTTAACCTTGGCTAGTTAAAAGTATGTATATTCATTTGCTTGCTCATTACATGCTCAAAGCATCTGATATTGAAATCTCATCAGTTTTCATTTAGCACAAATCATCATCCAAAAAAGCAAATATATGGTACATAAGGCAGGCATTCTTAACTTGTGTGTGTGTGTGTGTGTGTGTGTGTATGTGTGTGCGTGTGTGATGGACTCTCTAGAAAGTCTGGTAAAGTCAATAGAACCCTTCTCAGAATGAATTTTAAATGAATAAAACACACAGATTGCAAAGAAGGGGGGTTAGGATTTAAATACTTAAGGTGGGGGTAGGGGACTCATAAATTGGAGAACAGCTAAATAAATTGTAGTATTTGAATGCAATGGGATATTATTGTGCTGTAAGAAATGAAAGATGGTTTCAGAGAAACCTGGGAAGACTTTATTAAGATACAGTGAAGTGAACTGAACCAGAAGAACAATGTATGCTATTATATCAATACTGAAGAAACAAACTATTTAAAAAGAATTAAGTATTCTGATCAACTAAATGGCCAACTAAATTCCTTCCTTCCTTCCTTCCTTCCTTCCTTCCTTCCTTCCTTCCTTCCTTCCTTCCTTCCTTCCTTCCTTTCTTTCTTTCTTTCTTTCTTTCTTTCTTTC
>NC_058132.1:452726008-452744676 GCF_016433145.1 Gracilinanus agilis
ACACACACACACACACACACACACACACACACACACACACACACACACACACAAAAGAGAAAAGTGACATAAAAGCCCAGAGAGGAAAGAATATATAGGAAGATAGGGTAGTCAACAGTGTCAAAGGCTGCAGAGAGGTCAAGGATGAAGATTGAAAATAGGTCATTGGATTAAGTGATTAAGAATTCAAGGTAAATTTGGAGAAGATAGCTTCGGTTGAGTGATAACATCAGAAGTCAGATTTCAAGGGATTGAGAAGTGAGAAGCAATGGGTATTTCTAGGAGTTAGGGTATAAAATAGTGGAGAAAGATATTGGGACAATAGCTTGAGGGTACTGGTGAAAACTGGTTCCATTTTCCCCCCAAAGGATAAGTTAATCTTAAAGAAATACTTCTATGAAGACATGATGGGACTGTGTGGACCTGAGGAACATCTAGGAAAAGTTATGTATAATATATAATATAGTCATAATATCATAATTTTAGGTGATATTTGTAGAGCAAATTCAAGTTTAAAATGTATTTTCCATATGTGGTCTTGATTTGTCCCAAGGTCCTTTGTTTTCACATCTACAGATGCCATGGTCTCTGGGTGATCCTGATGGTCTTTCACTGCTAATGATTTCCTGCAGCTTTTCTTGGAGACATTCCTCATGAGGAAGGAGCAAGCAAACCATTTTCTTGGGCTATTAAGATGTTTTTATTTTCTTTGAAAAGAATAATAATTAACAACAACAACAGTAATAATAGCTGGCCTTTATATAATACTTTGAAGTTTGCAAATCACTTTACAAGTTTTCTTTATTTCTTTTAACCCTTTTTTTCTTAAACAGAAAGAGCAATAAGGGCTAGGCAACCAGGGTTAAAAGACTTGTCCAGGATCACACAGTTAGGAAGTGTCTGAGGCCAAATTTTAAGCCAGGTCCTCCCAACTCCAGGCCTGGCACTCTATCCACAGTGCTACCCAGTTGCCCATCTTTCTTTGTTTCTCATATTATTTCACTTTCTCCTTACAACATCCCTATGAGGTAGTTGCTATTATTATCCCCATTTTACAGATGGGGAAACAAAATCCAAGTAAAGTTAATTGTCTTGTCCCAATCATATTCATATATTCATCATCTCCATCAAGAATGGAAGCCAGGTCTTTTTGATTCAAAAATTCAGTGCTAAATCTGCTACACCACCATGTTACCTCAGGTCCATGGATCACAAAGGCAGAATCTGAACTCAGGTCCTCTGACTCCATCGATTTCAACTCAATAAACATTTCTTAAATGTGCCAGGTACTGGCCTAAGCACTGGAGAATACAAAAAGAAGTAAAAAGACAGCCCCTGTCCTCAGGAAGCTTACAATCTAATGGTGGAGGCAACACGCAAACAAATCTATACAAAACAAACTATATGTGGGATCAATAGGAAATAATGAACAGAGAAAGGCACTGGAATGATTATTCTTTACTGTACCACAATGCAGAGTGGGAACTGCATCCACATACATCTGTGAAGACAGGGATATCTTCTGCTCCAAAAGATGGGAAAGAAATCCTTGTTGGCTTGAGTAGGAGTGAATGTATGTGTCTTGGGGGAAGTTGGAGTTTGAAGAAAGTAGGTGAACAGGAAAATACCAAAACCTTTTCCCAACAAAGTTTGGCTCTACACTCTTGAATCCTGGAAAGTTTGCCTGATGTACTTGGAGGAAACAATTGCACAAATTCTATTTAATAATAGTTGTCAATTATATAGAGTGTCCCAAAAGTTTCAGTACAGTTTAAGGGCATTTTACTTTTAAGATATTAAATCTTTTTTTAAAACCCTTATCTTCTGAGTTAGAATAAGTATTGAGTATCAGTTCCAAGTCAGAAGAGCAGTAAGGGCTAGGCATTTGGAATTAAGTGATTTGCCCAGGATCAGACAGCTAAGAAGTGTCTTAGGCTAGATTTGAAGCCAGAACCTGTCTCTCTATCCACTGAGTCACTTTAGTGGCTCCTAAGTTATTGAATCTTAACAAGGACTTTCAGAACACCCTTTATAGGGTCTTCAATAGATTATTTCATTTGATCCTCACAACCTGTAAAATACGATTCAGAAATATTATTATACCTATTTTCCAGATGACTTGCAACTTGCTTTAAGATTGCAAAACACTTAATATACACCATTTCCTTAGATTTTCTCAAACCTTCAAGGATCATGGTATTTTGTCATCTCTTTTTTATAGAAAAAAAAAGAAATTTGTTGTTGAATTATTTCAGTCATATCTGACTCTTCATGACACCATTTTGGGAGTTTTCTTGGCAGATTCTGGAGTGGTTTGCCATTTTCTTCTCTAGCTCATTTTATGAGGAAACTGAGGCCAAGAGGGTTAAGTAACTTGCTCAGGGTCACACAGCTAGTAAGTGTGTGAGGACAGATTTTAACTCAGGAGGATGACTCTTCTTGAATTCCATGCCTAGTGCTCTATCCACTGCACCATCTACCTGCCTGGAGAAGAAATTAAGGCACAGACAATTTGAACAACGTGCACATGGTCATACAATTAATTCACAAGCTTGGTCACAATTAATTCAGACACTCTTTCCTGACTTCAAATCCCATGTCCTTTTCACTCTCCACCTCTTCTTCCTATATAGGGCACTGACAAAGGACCTGATTGTAGAAAACCAAGAACCGGTGCTGAAAAGCTCATTCGCTCATTTTCTATTCTCCTGCCCCAATTCCCATTAGCCTTATGGTGAGATGCCTGATGGGAATTCCGTAAGGGATTGGTGGGCACGGGTTAAATTGGTCTTCTAGTTTGGTGGCCATTTTGTTGCTGCTGCTCCTCCTCCTCCTCCTCCTCCTCCTCCTCCTCCTCCTACTACTACTATTATTTTAAGAATCAAGCCCCTAAAGAAAGAACAGAGAGGAAATTGTGAAATGGGATGACTCTTGTCTATTGGAGATTAGTTTATTTTGTAGTTCAAAGGAGCCAAGGGATAGCTCTCTAAAATTTTTGTTTATGACCTTCCCCAGGATTCTTTGTGTGTGTGTGTTTGAAAAAAAATAAGGTAAGTGAGCCTCTTTTTTTCCATTATCTATGTAGTCTACCCCAGCCTGTCAGTTTATCCTTTGTCTAGCCTCAAATAGAGTGGGATATGTTGACGGAGACTAGAGATGAATGTGATTAGGATTAAAGAAGGCAACAGATCTCAATTGCTCTGCTGGTGAAGAGAGCATGCCATCAAAGGGGTCTTTGGTAGGAAAAGGTCTTCACAGAGGAACTTCCATTGTCCATCTCCATGCCTCCCTGGTGTATTTGGTGGAGCAAGTTGTACATCTCTGCAGGGGCAATCATACAGAGTATGTGTGCGGCATGGCCCATTATAAGGAGACCAAAGATGAGGTCTGAGAGAATAAATTGATTGAGTAAAGAAAGGTCAGCAACATTTCTAGGATTTCTCTGACATTTGGGCCAGTGGGACTGGGTGTGGAAAGGGGAAGGAAGATGGATATAAATTGCAATTCTAGGGAGACTCTGACCTCTCAGTAAATCCTGCTGCTAGTCATACATTCATGCCACATATAAACTCCATTAAATCACAAGTGACAAAGTTAAAATAACATTACAGGTCTGGTTTAAACCCCCAGGAGCCAGAGAATTCAGAGTTAAGGCTCCTAAACTGGGGATGACAGCTTGTCCTTAACTCAGGCTGTTGAGCCTGGGGCCTGAATTGCAACAGAGGTGCAGCTTGCAATTTGAAATCTAGGCACACACGCACCAGTCAAGCTGTTTCCCTTGCACCAGGTTCCCCAGAATCTCACAGTGCAGACATGGTGCCCATCATCCCCAGGCCTCTGAGAGAAGTCCTGATCTTCGGCACCATATGTGCTCAGACACTTGAGGACAAACAGCATGTGGTAAGGGTGGGGCAGCTACATCTGAAAAAGGGAAAACTCATCTGTGCCTTTAACCCTTTGAGGGGCTAACTTTCTTCCCCTCCAGGGGCAACATCCATACCCTCTTCTCTTCTCCACTATTACTCTAAAGTGTGTTCTCCTAAAGAGAGCCTCAAGGAGCAAAGGGAAAAGGAAAAATCTTCTAGAACCACAGGAAAGTAAAGCTGGTAAGGGAGATCATTCTGCCCAATCTCCCATTTCATCTTGGGAAGAAGAATAAAACTCATAGAAACCTGGGAAGAGTTGTGTACCCACATAGAAAATACACAGAAATGTGTACATATTCATATGCATATATACAAACATATATCCTGTTGGGATGTCATACATGTATCATGTATGTGTGTACATATACTGGATGCCATATATATTATGTATCTCTCTCCATCCATCTATCCATCCATCTGTCTGTCTGTCTGTCTGTCTGCCTATCTGTCTTACCATCCATCCATTCATCTATCTATCTATCTATCTATCTATCTATCTATCTATCTATCTATCTATCTATCTATCCATCTACCTACTTACCTTTCTCTCTCTCTCTCTCTCTCTCTCTCTCTCTCTCTCTCCTCTCTCCTCTCTCTCTTTCTCTCTCCCCCTCCCTCCCTTTATAGTATATGTGCTTTAAAATTTAGTTTAAAACTAGACTGATTAGACCTAGAGACAGGAGGTTCTGGGTTCAAGTATGACCTTACGGACTTCCCAGCTGTGTGAACTTGGGTAAGTCATTTAACCTTCACTGACTTACCTTTACTGCTCATCTGCTTTGGAACCAATATATGGTATTGATTCTAAGATGGAAGGTAAGGGCTTAAAAAAAATGACATTGAGGCCTTTGGGACAGTCTGAGTACAGAGATGGCTGAATAGGGAAACATAAAGGTAGAATTTGCATTTATATAATATATTTATATATACACTACACCAAGATGTGATACATATATAATGCTACATAGATGTATGCATATATGTAATATATATTTTAGTGTATAGTATTTATGGATATATACTAAAACTTCTAAAGCTTTAGTATAAATAAGGTACTTTAGTATAAACTACTAAAGTTTAAAACTACACTGAGACTTTCAGGATACCCTATATATGTAAAAGTACAAAAATGTGTACATATTTTATATGTATACAACCCTAACCAAGTGGTTCTCTACTTCCATGGGTTTTATTCTGTATTATATAGACACACAGAACATATATAACAAACATACTTGATATGTAGATATATACATATTCAACATATAGAATAGAGCTCATATAAACCCATAGAATATATATATATATACATATATGTACACACACATTCTGAATGTTTATATGGGGTATGTTCTGTGTATTATATGTATATAGGCACATATAGGTATGTGTGATACACACATATAGTGAATAGAGAACCAGCCTGGGAGACAGGAAGACATGAGCTCAAGTCAGCCTACAATACAAACTGGTTGGGTGACCTTGGATAAATCACTTATCTAATTATCTAAGACAATTTGGTGACTATATTCCATCTCTTAATAAAGGAATGATTGGAAGAGAAATCTCCTAATTAGGAGATCTTTGAAGGAATGAAAGATATGTAGGTCCAATCCCATCCTTCCTTCCTCTCCCCATCAAAACACACGTTTTGTTTTCTCCCTCTCTGTGTTTATGGGCAGCAGCAGTTTGGGAGTGAGGATCACTTAGGTTCAAACCCCATTCCTGACATATACTGGCTGTGGGATCCTGGGCACACCACTTTAACCCTTTAATAGTCTAGGACACACAATATAAAAATTATGCATGAGTTGCTGACTGTGTTGGTAAAGGGAATTTCCATCCCCCCCCCCCCCCCCCCCCCCGGGAGTTCCTTCTCCCAGTGAAATAATAATCTATCCCTATTCCATCAGGCAACTTTTTTCTTTTTAAACCCTTACTTTTTGTCTTAGGAACAACTCAAATGCAAATGGAGTTAAGTAATTATGGAGCAAGTTAAGACTTTCTCAGGGTCCCACAGGAGGAAATATCTGAGGTCCAATTTGAACCTGGGTTCTCCCAACTCCAAGTCTGGCGCTCTATGCACTAGCTGTCCCCTCTGGGCTACTCTTTAAGTTGTAGAAGTTGCCCATCAACTTTGGCAGAGAAAACGTTCTCACCAAAAGCTCTCAATGATGAAATTCCAAGTCCTATTCCAATACACACCTACATCCATGCCCATATACACATACAAAATCACACATACAAATACACTCCTATATAAATACACACACACATATATCACATTTATGCAGTCCTTGAAGGTGTGTGAAGCACATTACAGACATTATCTTAATTGCTCTGACTTGCCCTCCTTTCTGAGCTCTACGATGAAGCCATGGCATATGAGATCTGACTGTATGCTTAGTCAAAAATCAACAATCCATGAAGCAATTTCCCAGAGGTTACTCTGACCTCACGATCTGAGGAAAGCATTTTCCCTTGAGCTCAGGCTTTCTGTGGGTCTGGCCCCACTCCTCCTCAGCTGGCTGGTCAGGCTGCTCAAGTGGGGACTGGGTCTTCAAGAGGGTGAGGGAGAATGAGAATGAAAGGAGACAAGGGAGTCAGGGGTGGGGAGGGATTGGGGACTGAGGCGGGGAGTCAGAGAAGGTAGGAAGGTGGGGCAGATCCCTTCTGTTTGCCCTCAGAAGAAGGTGGGTGGAGAGGGGGAGAAGAATGGAGGAGGGTAATTAAGATAAAGATTGCTGGGTTTGAATGATGAACAAAAATGCTCAAGCTTTTTAAACAATGTAACTGGACCCTTTGTTTTCTTGTGCTCCTAACTGGAGGCAAAGATGGAAAAAAAAAATGTAAAGTTTGGTATCTTGGCTCAAGTGAAAGACTCTCTCTGAATAATAATTTATTTTAATTTGAGACTTCTCATACTACCCATATGGCTAGTATTCATGGGAAAACAACTGCCTTACAACTGACATGGACATCTGAAACATGCTTTTTTGGCGTTCTGGGGACTGCTCTTAGCTTTGTTGTTTTGTTTTGCTTTAAGTTGTTTTTAATTTAAATCAATGGCTTGGTTTAACTGAAAAGTTTGAAAACATTTCCCTGATGTTTCCATCATTTTTCAATGACTGGTTATCTATCATCCTCCTTTGGAAGTTACAAACTCTCAAATCTGAGGCAAAGAGGGGGCAATTGTTGTAGAGATCCCTACACTAGCCAGAAAGGCTGGGGGCTGGGGCAGGAGTTTTTAAAAAGCAGAGAATAAAAAGGGTATTTATTTCAGGAACAGAAATGAACAAGAGGAGGACAGGATTTGCTAGGCTGGGGGCATTATGGCCTTGTGGTTTGGGGCCCTGTGTAGTTTGGGGCCTATTCTTGGAGCTCATCCCCATCTTGGATTCCCTGAGGAAGAAGGGAGATTTTCCAGCCGGGATTGGCCTGGCCTGGCCTGGACCCTGACGAGGTCCCTGCCAGAATGGTTTGACATAGCATCATCCCATCAGACCAGAGTGCTGCTGGGACATCAGATGTCACAGCCACAAGGAGAAGCCAGTCTCTGAGACAACACCAAAATGGACATAGGGTTGAGTGGGTTGTTTTTAATGACAACTTTCTAAATTAAATCTAATGCCTAATGTAAAAAAAAATAATCATGTAGAACCCCAAAAGGTGATATGTGAGAAGTTGAATCTGCTTTTTTCTTTCTCAGCATCCATTTACTGCTCAAAACAGTGAAGGAAAAAATTCCATTAATCTTTCCTTTCATCCTTCCTTCTAGAACTTCAGGTCTTACACAGAAATATGGGACTTAATGTGCCCCAAATGCCACTGAATTTCTCTTCCTTATCAACTATATTAATTCAGTAAAGTTATATTCTTACCAGAACCTTCCAGTATTTTCTTTTTGCAAAATCCAGGAACAATAGCTAGTATTTCTAAATTTTTACAAAGCAGTTTACATTTACTATCTTGTTTGAACCTCACAGCAACCATGAGGTTGGTATGCACACATTACTATCCTTGACATCAACAGAGGTGACCCAGGCCTCTACCCCAAGAAGAAGCTTGGGAATGCCTCCCAGGACAAGAGACCTGTTTCCAGCTGGTCCTTGAAGACATCATGGAGGGAAGTGATCTCTGTGGAGAGAGAACTCATCTTTCTTGCCACCATCAACACCACTGACTGATCCACTCAATAGGAAGGGAAACCTCAGATCCCTGGGAGTGGCTGTACTCTCCCCAATCACTGGCCCTTCTTCCAGCCCAATCCCATGACCATTTACCTGGAAAGGAAACCAGATGTATCTTGGCCACTGGTTCAGAGGTTGCTGCAGGCACAGCTACTGAAAACCCAGGAAGTTCTTGCCAGCAATTTCCTTGACATTGTCAAATAGTTCAACAAGAGAAAATGATAGGACTTTATGAAATATAAGTGAAATCAAAGAGGATGCAGAAAGTTCATCACCTTAAACCAATAGGTCTCTGAAAGACCCAGTGAAGGGAGGTCTTGTTGCTAAAGTCCTTGGCATTGTCAATTAATTAAATATCAGAAACTGATAGGATTGTCTCAGTGGAGAAGACATTAAAGAAAAAGCATTGTTCTTTATTTGGCCACTGCACCCGAAGGACAGCAGTTAAAATCTCCCATATGTGTGGTCTCCCTTATTAAAATGTGACTTTGAGAGTAGTAAGCATATTGCTTTTCTATTTGTACACTTACGGCTTAGTACATTTGTTGTTGTTCAGTTGTTTCAGTTACGTCCCACTCCTTTGTGACCTCTTTTGGAGTTTTCTTGGCAAAGAGTAGTTCACCATTTCTTTCACCAGCTCATTTTACAGATGAGGAAACTGAGACAAACAGGGTTAAGCCAATGGTCACAAAGCTAAGTAAGTATCTGAGGCTGGATTTGAACCCAGGAAGATGAGTCTTCCTGACTCCAGGAAATGTGTCTATCCGCTGTGCTGCCTAGTTGCCCACTTAGCAGACAGGAAATGCTTAGTAAATGTATTTTCATTCATTCATCTCCCTTTTTGGATCAGAATTGTGATTTCATTGGTAAAGGGGACTCCAAGTGAAGAGATTGCCTTTTACAAGTGAGGAAACTGAAGTTCTAAGAAAGAAGTGACTTACAAGGTCACATAGCTGAGAAGCACCAAGAGCCAAGTCTCAGACCCCAGTTTTCAGGTCCCACTTTGATGCTCTAACCACTATACCAGGCCACCTCCTTTCAAGAGATTCTTCTACTTTGTCTCTATCTTGCTAGCTTCATTTATCTCCTATACCATCCTTCCTGGGACAGCTAGGTGGTTACAGTGGATAAAATGCTGGTCCTGGAGTCAGGAAGACTCATCTTCCTGAGTTCAAATCTGGACACAGACGTGCACAGGCTGGAGGACTGTGGGCAAATCATTTAACCCTGTTTGTCTCAGTTTCCTCATCTGTAAAATGAGCTGGAGAAGGAAATGCCAAACCATTCCAATATCTTTGTCAAGAGAACCCCAAATAGGATCAGATTGAACTGAAAGATGACTGAACAACAACTAACCTTCTTCTAACCTCTCCTCTACAACAAGGCAACTATTTTTATCCCTACAAATGGTTCTCATTTTCTGGAAAGAAGTCCCTTTTCATAAATTAGTTTTTCCATTTCTTGCTTCTGCAAGAATCCTTGATCATGTTCTCAATAATGTCAACAGTTTATAGGGAACATAGAAGGCATGTGAGACAGAGATGCTGCCCTTAAGACACTTACAATTTAGGTGGGAAACGGACTTAAAACAACTTGAAATAGGTGTAAATAGAAATTTTGTACCCCTGAACTACATTACCCAGCATCCCTTTCCTTTTCATCCCCAACTGGCGTGCTTACTTTGTATGATTAAGCCGGCCATCTCTCTCTCTTCTCTGGTGTCTCTGCCCTTGTTTCTCCTGTGTGTGCGGTCTGTGAAACTTTCTCTTCACTAAGGCTATCACTTTTCTCTACTTCAAGTTATTATTAACAAATCTTATAAAAATATAATATTTGGAGTATTGGATATTACTTTTTAATCTTACAAATAGTAGTGGACAAATCAAGTTTATAACAATCTCATGAATTGCTCATTTCAGCAAATGGCACAGAAGTTTAGAATCGAGGGAAGTTGTAGTAGTAATGGCTCTAGAGAGGTCTTAAAGGAGGGCTAGGATTCCGATAAGAGGGTAGAGGAGTGGAAAGTATTTGAATTTAGCTGAATTCTCAAGTCCTCCAAGAAGTCATCTTTGACCACTTAGTTCTCAGTCTGCTTCTTTCTGATATACCCATTCAATTCCGTTTAATAAACATTAAGTACCTACTATAAACAAAGCTGTTCACTGATTCAGTGGATAGAACAAGGGACCTGGAGTCAGGAAGACTGAGTTCAATTCTGGTCTCAGATACTTACTGACTGTATCACCCTGAGCAAATCACTTAAGCTCGATTTGCTTCAATTCATCATCTGTAAATGGTGACATATTGGAGAAAAAAATGATAAACCACTCCAGTATTTTTTTAAAACCCTTATCTTGCCTCAGAATTGATACCAAGCATTGGTTTCAAGGAAGAAGAGTGGTAAGGGCTGGTCATTTGAGGTGAAGAAACTTGCCCAGAGTCACACAACTAGGAAGTGTCTGAGGTCACATTTGAACCGGTCTCCCTAGTTCTCTGGCCCTGAGCCACCTACATACTCTGATATTTTTGCCAAGAAAATTTCACGAATTTTGTCTATGGGGTCATGTAGAGTCAGACACAACTCAACAATGTCATGTGCAAAGCTGGGCAGAGAGGGTGCCTTCTAGGATGGGGCATGATGGAAGAGATTGGAAAACAATTTGCCACGCAGTTTGACTGGGTATATTTATATGTGTGGGACAAGGTGGAAAATGCTCATCATTTGAGGAGAGGCTAAATAAGTTATGGTATATAATTGTGATGGAATACTATACAAGAAATGGTGAACAGGTTAATTAAAAAAGGGGATAGACCTAAATAAATGAAAGAAGGGTGGAAGAGAAGATTAAAAACAGAATTGTGGGAAGTTTTAAGTGCAAGAGTTTCTCTCTTATCCTCTAATCAACATGAAGACAATGAAGACTTTTGAATGTATGAGCTTGTGTGTGACATTGTTGGACCTGTATATTAAGAAGGTTAATTTGGTAGCAGTGTGGAGGATTGACTGGACATCAGGAAGACTGGAGGCATGCTAATCGACTATTGTGATTTATTCTCTCCCCTGCACAAATTTGTTTTGCATATGTGTTCATTTGACTTGCCTGTCATTAAACTGCCAGATTCCCCCATGACAAAGGTCAGTTTCCTCATCTATAAAATGGGGATAATTAAAGCACCTACCTCAAAGGGTTATGAGCATCAAATGACAAAATAGCCTGAAGATAAGGTGAATGACCTTAGGGAATCACAGATTTCACCCTAGCCCTGCCTCCACCCCTCATCCCCCACCATTTTATGAGAGAAAAAAAAGAATCTTTGAGGTGAAGCAATTTGCCCAAGATAGCACTGCGAATTGGTTCCAGAGCTGAGACTAAAAGTCAGGACTTCTGACTGATAGTAACTTTTCAGTTTGCGTCTGGCTCTTGTGACCCCATTTGGGATTTTCTTGGCATAGATACTGAAGTGGTTTATGGTTGCCTTCTCCAACTCATTTTACAGATGAGGAAACTGAAGCAAACAGGGAAAAGTGCCCAGGGTCACAGAGCTTGTCTGAGGCTGGATTTGAACTCAGGTCTCCTTGTATCTACTTGTCCTAGCTGACAGTCTCTTGCTTTTGCCACTCAATAGCATTACCTTGTTCATGTCGGATAACCTCTTTGGGACTTAGTTGCTCTTCTTTAAAATGAAGGGATTAAATCTGATGACCTTTAAAGCCTCATGTGACCTGAGGAAATCCTGCTTCTCTAACACCTCACAATGCCTCTAACACTCTAACACCCTCTAAAACAGTGGTTCCCAAACTTTTTTGGCCTACCGCTCCCTTTCCAGAAAAAATATTACTTAGCCCCCTGGAAGTTAATTTTTTAAAAATTTTAATAGCAATTAATAGGAAAGATAAAAGCACCTGTGGCCATCACCGCTCTCCTGGATCGCTGCAGCACCCACCAGGGGGTGGTGGCACCCACTTTGGGAATCACTGCTCTAACACCACGTAGTCTATTGGCCCATGAATAGTATGCCACAATGACAAAGATGAAGATGACTGAGAGTTGAAGATTTTTTTTTACCACCCATGATTCCTCTTGGAAGTAAAGATGAAGAAAAAAGTGACTTGAGCTCTGAGATTTTTCTAAAGGCCTTAGAAGTTGGTAAATTTATTCCCATTGGAGCACCCTCGCAGATATTTCTAGCGGTGTAACCCTGGGCAAGTCACCTGACCCCAGTTGCCTAGCCCTTAGCATTTTTCTGCTTTGGAACTGATACCTAGAATTGATTCTAAGACAGAAAGTTAGGGTAAAAAAAAAAAAGATTTATTCCCATCCAAACTCCCTGTGAATTCATTCCTTCCAGCTTTTGCTCACAAGATCTTTCAAAAGGGACAATCCAATGAAATCACAGGTAAGCATTTTTTTTCATTTTCAGTAGAAAAGCAAAACTGGGTTGGGCATTGGGACACATGTCTTATTATCTCAGGGATTTTGAAATAGAGAGGGGCTATGCAGACCTGAGGTGTGTGCTGTCTGACACCATATTGGTGAACTTCTGGGTGAGAGGCATCTGGTTGCTTAAGGAGGGATGAACCAGCTCAGGTCAGAAATAGAGCATGACAAAACTCTTAACCCTGGGTAGTGGGATCAGGCCTTTGACTAGCTATTGTTCTTTCAGTCTAAGTAAGATCAGAAGATCAAATCTTAAAAACAAAAAACAAAAAGGTAAAAGTTGGGGCCCTGGTGACCGACCATACAAGACATCCTGTTTTTTCCTTTCAAAATCAAATCCAATAACCTTTTTTTTTTTTTTAATGCAGTGCAAAGAAAACAGTTGCAAACATGAGACAAGAAACACAAAAGCCCCAGTTCCCAGTGAAACACCTATTTATATACCTTTGTGGCCTTCATTTAAGCAGCTCGAAATATAATAGTCACACATTCAAGGGAAACAGAGAGAACTCCCACATTTCCTGACTTTCAGGGACTACATGGACACATACTGATTGCGCAAGAGATGGGTGGAGTGGATTTTTTTTTTTTGTCTTTAATTTCCTTTCCTTTTTTCCCCCTCTTTTGTGAAGGAAGAATTTTAAACCCTTTTTGTAGTTATCCAATACCACAGTGAAATAGCGGCACAAAACCCACAGCTACCAGACAATGATGCTAACATCCTTAGCTATGCATGTATCAGAACATGATACTGTGTGTTTCCTAACCTCTCTCTTCACAGGAAGTCCTCCAGCAAGTCTGTTTTAAACTTGAGTGAGATGTTTTAATATTTTTGAATAAACAATGGTTTTTAATCAGTAGGGCGTTTGAAAAATCTTCCCCTCCACCATCCAAGGGTCTGTTTCTCAGTGAGCTCAAGACATATCAAATATTTCTGTGGTTAACACAACTCAGTGGCGTGTTAAAAATTATTTTAAAAGCAGCAACAAAAATTTCCTGGTAGTTTCTGAGCCATATAAAGATATTTACAAATTAGAACCCCACAACAATGCTCCATGCTAAAAGAAAATTCTTTTTTTTTTTAAATTTATTTATTTAATTAATTTAGAGGATTTTTCCATGGTTATATGATTCATGTTCTTTCTTTCCTCTCCTCCCTCCCCCTATAGCCAATGAGCAATTTAAATGGGTTTTATATGTACCATTGATCAAGACCTATTTCCATATTATTAATATTTGCAATAGAGTGATCATTTAGAGTCTAGATCCTCAAACATATCCCCATTGAACCATGTGATCAAGCAAGTGTTTTTCTTCTGTATTTCTACTCCCACAGTTCTTTCTCTGCATGTGAATAGAGTTCTTTCTTATAATCCCTCAGAATTGTCCAGGATCATTGCATTGCTGTTGGTAGAGAAGTACAATACGTTTGATTGTGTCACAGTGTATGAGGTATAAGGTTCTCCTGGTTCTGCTCTTTTTATTTTGCATCAATTCCTTGAGGTTGTTGCAGTTCACATGGAATTCCTCCAGTTCATTATTTCTTTTCTGAAAGAAAATTCTAAGTCCCAACCCTTCACTGATTTTCCAGGCTTCAACTCTATACCTCAGGTTCAGTCTCCTCTTTGAACTTCCCTCTGGTCTGGGCCCTCCTCCTCCTGGAATATCTATCCATTAACCAATATAGCCTTATCATAATTCTGGAGCATCCCTCTTCCAATGGCAGGCTCCTCTCACTACTTCTATTCTAGGGAGCGAATTTCACAAGCCAGCTTTAATTTCTGTTCTTAGCTATGGCTCTAATCTCTTGGATTCTTAAAGAAATAACTCACTCTACTTCTTAGTCCTCCCTCCTCTTTAAAAAAACCAAAAATACCTTTAATAAATGTATAACCCAGCAGAATTGCTTGCCAACTCTGGGAGGGGGGAAGTAAAAGGGGAGGAAGACAACAAGAATCATGTAACCATGGAAAATGTTTAAAAGAAAATTTGAAAAAAATAAAATAAAAAATAACTTAGTGAAATTGTTTGTCAACTCCAGGAACAGAGGAGGCAAAGAAGAGAGGGAGACAACAAGAATCATGTAACCATGGGAAAAAATAAAAAAAAAATAAAACCTAAAAAATAAAATAAAATAAAATAATTTTTTCTAACTTCCTTACCTTCCGTCTTAGAATCCATACTAAGTGTGGTTCCAAGGCAGAAGAGTGATAAGGGCTGGGTTATTGGGGTCAAGTGACTTGCCCAAGTCACACCTCTAGGAGGTATCTGAAGCCAGATTTGAACTGGGGACTTCCCATCTTGGCTCTCTATCCACTGAGTAATCTAGTTTCCCACTCAGTTCCCTTTTGTGGATAATCTTGCATTATTAGATTTCCTTATTATATAGATAATATATAACATATATTATATATAAGATTCCATTATTAGATATTATTCCTTATTAGTAAGCTCCTTCAGGGCAGGAAGTCTTTTTTATTTTATTTGTATCCTCAACCCTTTGCACAGTGCCTGGCATATGTTATCAAAGTTTAGTTGTTTTTAAATGGTGTCCAACTCTACCTGACCTCTTTTTGGGGTTTTCTTGCCAGAAATGTGGAGTGTTTTGCCATTTCCTTCTCCAGGCCAATTTATCGATGAGGAAACTGAGGCAAACAGAGTTAAGTGGCTTGCCCAGACTCAAGAAGCACTCTATCCACTGTACTTTACTTTGCTCATTACCTTGCCGTAAATGTCAACTACTAGAACCAAAGGGAATTAAACATGGGCATACCCAACTGAGATTCAGTCATAGACTGGGCATCTAGGTGCTTTTCCAGAAGCAACTTCTATTTGCTCTAGCTCTGGTTGAAAAGTGAATGTAAATTCTTTAAAAAAAAAAAAAAAGGCAAAAGTTACTGAACCAAGTTGACAGCCCAAGAGTCTTCCAGCTGAAACAGGCAGGGCAGAGCATTTCAAATGCCCCCTATCCAATCAGATTACACCCCTATCTGTTCTGGCTCCCAGCCCCTGGCACTTACCAAGTGCCAGAGATTCCAGAAGAATGAGTCCCTCATATTTCCAAAGAGAGACAAATATTCTTGTTTTCATTTTGCCTCTAAGTCGAGCAGGTAATAAAATAACTTTCTTCTGAGTGCTTTTGTACCTTTGTGTGTGTTTTTGCAGGAATTCACAGACACCTGAAAAGGATATTTGCCAAATGACCTATGATCCCTGACCCACGGCGCACACAATAAATCTGCCGCTGTAACCAGGGCCGGCTCTGGAATCAATGGTTGTATTATAAGACACATGTGTAGAACTCGAGGGCCATATATTTCTTGGACCTCCCTCTAATGGGACTTCTTTTTGGACAAGAGGTGAGGGCAAGTGAAACCACTTTTCATTGACCTTTTTGCTTCCTTCAGACCTCAAAAGGTGCAATACTATCTCCGGGCTCGAACTAGCTCTGCTGGAGAGCTGCCAGCCAACTTCAGCCACTGCCACTGAGAAGGCATCAGGAAAAGTTAATCAAAGTTCTTGTAAAATGATAGGGCTGGCCAGGATGATCTCTAAAGCCCCTTCCAGCCTGAACATTCTAGGATCTTTCTATCAATTAGCAGAGAGGGGGTGGGGGATGAGATTTTCCTGAATTTCAGCACTAATGAAAGCTGCTTTTATATTCATTAAAATTTGAAAATGAATTAATGCCAAATAGCTCTAAATGATAATGAGATAATTACCATATTCAAAGGACATTCACTTAAGAGCCTGACTTCTGTTCTCCAATCCCCTCACAAGATCTAGGCTAAGCAAGGGGTTTTACTTATCTCTCCAGGGCAAAGGAATTTTGATGTTGGGCCCTTTTGTTGTAATGACAGGTCTGAGAAAGATATATTTTTATTTGTATATTTATTCGTCTTTCAGAGTACTTGTTTTTCATAAGGAGAAACTGAGGCTTTCACAGTGGGTAGTAGTGGTAATTGGTTTTTCAAAGCATTTTTATGTGCATTCCCTCACTTGATCATCCCACTAGCCCTTTGGGGTGAATGCATGGAGCTGTTATTCGCCTCATTTTTATAAACTGCTGCCCAGAAAGATTAAGTGACTTGTGGGGGTGGGGGTCTTATGACTGGTTAGTAGTAGAGCTAGAAACCAGGTCTCCAGACACAGTCCAGGGGGTTTTCCACTATTTGTTGCTGCCTCATTAAAATATTAATAGTTACCTGGCAGTAGCCCTGGGCAGCTGGGTGATGCTCTGGATAGAGTCCCAGGCTCATCTTCCTGAATTCAAATCCAGCCTCACATACTTCCTAGCTGTATGACACTGTGTGAGTCATTTAATTCTGCTTGCCTAAGTTTCCTCATATGAAAAATGAACTGGAGAAGGAAATGGCAAACCACTTCATTATCTTTGCCAAGAAAACTCCAGATGGAGTCAAGAAGAGTCAGACAGGACTGAAAAACACAAAGACAATTGTCTTCTCCTCTCTAGATCTATTCTAGTGCTTTATTGCAGAATGGAGCTGGCCTTGGGCACTCTAAGGCTTTGCCTAAAAGAACACAAGCTCTGTCTTGGCAGGTCCTACCCAGCCAGTAAGACTTCCAGTCCTGACTCAGTGACAAACTATATGTTTATTATCTGAAGACCAGCCTAAGGAAATACAGATTTTCCTAGGTTACCTTTGAACTCCCCAAATTTATCTTTTAGGCATAATAACATTGCAATACGTTCATGTACTATAATTTGTTCAACGATCTTATTTTGTTCCTATTTCCCCCTACTACAAATAAAGAAATAGGTATATTTGGAGATATTTAACAATAGAAAGATGGCCATCACTAAGAGATGAATTTTGGTAGCCACAGCCTCCTTCCTTGTGGCTCCAAACCCATGATTTTATGCATTTCCTGTCATGTACATTAAAGCAGATATAATATTTCCTTTGGGTTAATCAATCTAAGACTGCAGCTTCGAAAAAAATCAATGTTCTGGGGAAGGACACCCACTGGAGAAGGATCACACTGGAAGGATACCCACTCACAAAAAAGTCCTGTGTTTCTTTTTCTTTGTGACTCTTAGAATTTGTACTTAAAGGTATCGAGGTCTCAGACTGCACCGCTCCATACTACTCAGTGTATACAGAGAGCAGACAAACAAAAGAACGAGTTTCCTAGCCTGGGTTAGCTTTTCCTTCATCAGAATCTCATGGATGACATCCCCAGCCATAATTCCAAAAGTCTGATTCTGATGCCCAGTTACTGTACTGATACTCCATTTACTCAGCATTGTAGGCGGGTGAGATGGGGTATTCTGCCTAAGTGGATTTTCTAGAGATTTGAAACTGCCTTTTAAGTGTCAAAATTAAAAACAAAACAAAACAAAAAAAAACTTTGAAAAGTTTATCTATTCCCTGCTTTTGAAACAGATTTATATCCTGAATATATTTTTTTTCTTTTTACATATATGCTTTCTGAAATTTTACCATTGCCAATGTCTTCTGCTTTTACATTAGCAGGTTCTCAAAGAATCCCCCCACCAACTGAACCTGTCTTTGTCACATAGAGATAGACAATTAAGCAAAGAATAAACACAGTATTCATGCCTTACAATGTATACAATATTCTGTAAAAATGGAAGTGCATTTCATCATCATTTCATGCCATAATTGGCCATCCCAATTTCAGAGTCAATATGCCTCTGTTGTTTTGGTTTGTTATTGTCATTATGTTTATTGTTTTAATTATGCATATTTTTTCTGTGTCAGTTAATACAGATTTTCCTAGGTTTCCTTTGAACTCCCCAAATTTATCTTTTAGGCATAATAATATTGTATTATGTTCATATACTATAATTTGTTCAACTATCCTTATTTTGTTCTTATTTCCCCCTACTATAAATACTTTGCCATATATGGAATCATTTCTTTCTGTGTTGATCTTTTGGAGCAAAGGGTACAAACAATTTAGTGACCAAATTCATGTAATCCCCCAATTTTCTTAATTTTGGGGGGATGATACAGAATCATTATTAGAAACATGATATCCATGCAGGGAATGAACAAGAATCTCTCTCTCTCTCTCTCTCTCTCTCTCTCTCTCTCTCTCTCTCTCTCTCTCTCTCTCTCTCTCTC
>NC_058132.1:452749636-452783104 GCF_016433145.1 Gracilinanus agilis
TTTCTCCTCACTTTTGTCCTTCCTTGGTGCTTACATTTGAAAGGGACAAGAAAAGAACACCTTTGAGAAAATGAAACCATTAAATCTCTAAGTAGAAATGCTACTTCTCTCCTATACATTTTATGTAGCCCTTTCAAAGTGTATTTCTGAATGCTTTATTTCCATTTCAGAAAAAAAATCGCTCCAATTTCTAAGAGCTGCCAAATGAAAAGGAAAGAAGTCATCTTAAAGCAATAACACTGAAATACTTAGATTCCTGAAGCTATAAGCTCCAAAACTTCATTAGGAGAGATATGGTGGTTAAAAAAAATTGAAATGGTCTAATATTTTTGAGGATGTGCATTTTCTTCAAGTCATTTCTGGACCTCACTATATTCATTCAGCAAGTGACCTTTTCTAGCCACTCTGCTAGGTAGTAGGGCTATAAAGACAAAATTTAAAAAATATACTTGCCTCAGGGAGACTATATTCTACTGGGAAGAGGGAGACAGGGATAGCATGTACATATTTAAATAAATACAATATATACATATACATGTATTATTCATGTATGTGTCCATACACATACACATTTATGCACATATATAAATACAAAGTAATTCTGGGGAAGAGAAAAACACTAACACTTGTTAGTCTGTTTCCTAAAGTGATCAGGGTGGTGTAGGAAGGTGGCTCAGTGGATTGAGAGCCAGGTTAAGAGACAAGATGTCCTAGGTTCAGATCTGACCTCAGAAACTTCCTAGCTGTGTGACCCTGGGCAAGTCACGTAATCCCCATTGCCTAGCTCTTACGGCTCTTCACCTTTATGTTCTAAGGTGGAAGGTAAGGGTTTAAAAAAATAATAAAATAAAGTGATCAGGGAGAAAGGAAAAGAACATATACATTCTAAAATAATATTTATAGCAAATCTCTTTGTGGTGACAAAGAAGGAATGTTCATCGTTTGGGGAGAGGCTAAATAAGTTATGGTATATGATTGTGATGGAATACTATGCAAGAAATGGTTGAGCGGGTTAATTAAAAAAGTGGAAAGACCTAAATAAAATTGTGAAGAGTAAAATTAGCAGAAACCAAGAGAATATTACATCCTAACAATAGAAATATTGTTTGGAGAATAAGTTGTGTATGCCCACCTTCAGAAAAACAAGTGATAAATGGAAATAAACATGATATATATATACATATATATTTTCTGTATGTATTTATATGTATATATTTCTGTCAAATGATGCCATCACTAGTACAGAGAAAGAGGGAGGGAGGAAGACACATAGGAAATTTAATGTAACAAACAAATAAACTTAAACAAAAAAAGCACAGTAGAAGTAGAAAATGACTCGTGCAGGAAGTGACTATTAAGTAGTCTTTAAGGGAGCTAGGAATTCTGAGAAGTGAAGAGAAATGGCATTCCAGGAATAGGGGACAACCTGTGCAAAAGCATAGAGATAGGAAAGAGATAGATTATTATAAATGGGAAACAAAAAGTGAATCAGTTTGACTGAAATTGGAACTGATACTTCTAAAACTCAGACAATACATGGACTCTCCGTGTGTCTACCTCTGCTTGAGCCAGGATATCAAGGTCAAAGAAAGTATGGTTGCCAGATTGGTGCCAGAGAGCCTTGAGCATGATAATTTTTGGACCATAGCAAGAGGATGGAGTCCATAATGTTCTTGCGTGAGACTTTCCTCCAAGATTTGGTGTATTCTTATGCCAAACTTACAATTTCAATGGCTGGGAGTGGGGGGACCCTTATCTGCCCATCTCCCTGAGTTAGCCCTGCTTTTGGACCACATACAAAAAGCCAATAACTGATATACATATGGCATTTTAAGGTGTGAAATCATTTTATATACATTATTCGTTATATTATTTGATTCCTGAAGAAACCTGCAAGTTAAATGCCACAGTTATTATTGTCTGCACTATTTGGATGAAGAAATTGAGCCTGAGAGAAGAAATCAAGGCTGACTTGTCCAGAGTCATATTGTGGATAAGTGCCTGAGGTAGGATCCAAACTCACATCCTTTTTAATCTCATTCCAATACTGCATTCTATCTTTCCTGCACAATGGCCTCACTTGGCAGTAGAGGCAGGGACAAAACAACACAGACCCAAAAGAAGACACCATTAGCCTTAAAATCACATGAAAAATCTGTTTCACAGAAATCTCCTAATGAACTTTAGCCGTAAGTTTGCTGTTCTTAGCACAGAAGTAAGGGCTCCTAATTCATTTCAGTTGTAGTTTGATGAGGTGAACCCTTGAAATCATCATGGTTGCTTCATAGACAGCCCAGAGACCAAATCTTTCTTTCCTTGGGACAGAATGAGTGAGAAGCAAGTGAAATGAGAGCAGTCACAGAGGAAGCAAGGTAACTTAAGGGTCAAAACAAAGACCAACCCTATTCCCCCCAGAATACTGTCTCTTCTTATTGAAAAAAAGCATGCATTAGTCTCCTGTCAAATCAAATCACTGATTTATAGAGATAAGAAACACCTTGAAGCAAACTCAGAACAGACCATCCCAGGAGTGCACATGCCTAGTCTTTACCTATGGCTGGGAAAGTGGAGGAATGTGAAGGGAAGATTTTAATAGGTCTTTGAAGTACTGGCTAGTAGAGTCTGGAGAAAGCCCCACTTCCTTTGGATGCTGATTTGTGTTTATTAGCTGTGATTTTTATTAGGTTCTGAAGGAATCAGAAATTCTTTTGCATGGTCACTGAAATGTGTGGTGTTGGAACCAAGAGCCATTGCTTCCTATGAGCCAATTGACAATGGAGCCTTTCTGGAAGAATTCTGACCTCAGCTCTTCCTGTTCTTACCTGAATCGAAAGCAAAGTGAAAAAGTCCATTCAAGTTATGAATTATGATGTTGATCTAAATATAGGCTTCCCTTTCCCAACTCCTCCTCCCCCCACTCCCACCCGTATGTCTTGTATAAAGCTCAAGAGGGAGCAAAAGGAACATAGAGATGGAAGGGGCTGCAGAGGTATTTTGTCCAAATCCCAACCCAAATCATGAATTCCCTCTGAAATAGCTCATCTAGTACAGGCTGGAAGAACTTCAGTGATGGGAAACTCACTACCTGATCCAGGTACTTCTTTGCATTTTTGACCAGCTGTAATTTTTAGGAAGTCCCTCTGCACATTGAAATCTGCTAAAATCACATTAAAATCTGCTTTCAAAGTATACCTGTAATCCCTGCTACCAGGGAGGCTGTGATTGGCAGATCCCCTCAGTTTGAGAGTTCTGAGTAATAGTGGGTGAAAGCAGATCAAGTGTTCTCATTAGATCATGTAATAAAGCAGAATAATGCAAAGCTCTCCTGCCAATCAGTAGTGGGGCTAGCTTGTGAGCTGGGCTAGATAGAGACCTTCAGTTAAAAAATAATAATAGGAGGGCAGCTAGGTAACTCAGGGGATAGACAGCCAGGCTTGGAGACAAGAGAGTTCAAATCTTTTTTGATTGGACTCCTCAGATACTTCCTACTGTGTGATCCTAGACAAGTCACTTAACCCCTATTGCCTAGCTCTTATGGCTCTTCTGCCTTAGAACCAATACATGATATTGATTATAAGATGCAAGGTAAGAGTTTTAAAATAATAATAATAATAATAATAATAATAAAGTCTGCCTTTAAATTTTTACCAAAGCTCTATACTCTAAGACCAAGCAGAGAAAATCCCTGTCCCATAAAACAAGTCTTCAAATATTTGAAGACTTCTGTCATCTTCCTCCCAAGTCTTCTTCTTAGGCTATTTTAGATCTTTAAATGTCATGGATTCCAGTCCCCTAACCATCCTGATCACTCTTTTCTGCACATACTTTGAATTGTCAATTGTCCTTTTAAAATATGGTGTGCAAAATTGGGCACCATATTACAAATAGAATTTTATTCAAATAAAGTATAGCAGAAATGTCAGTATCTTGGCTGTGGGCATTCTACTCCTGTTGATGTACCATAAAAATTATAGTAACATCTCATTTTGTTAGTTTTGTTTTGGCTGGCCCATCATATTTATGATTCATACTGAAATTGCCATTTACTAGGACTGTTGAGGTCTTCTGTACATGACTTGTTTTCTAGCCAGCCTTGTCCATTTTTGACAGATGTTGCTTTGACATATCAAAGAAAATAATGAAGTGCTCACAATTGATCCCAAACCCCAACCCCTGAAAGGTCGAATAGGCAGACATAGTCAATAGAGCACCAGCCCTAGAGTCAGGAAGACTCATTTTTATGAGTTAAAATCTGGACAGACACTTACTAAGTTGTGTCACTCTGGGCAAGTAACTTAATCTTGTTAGTCTCAGTTTTCCTCATCTGTAAAATGAACTGGAGAAAGAAATGAGGAACCACTCCATTATCCTTGCCAAAAAAACCCATGGACAGTATTGGTGTGCTATGGGCCATGGGGTCACTAAGAGTCAGACACAACTGTATGACTGAACAATAGCAACAAAGGAGAATTCCTGAGAATAGTTAAGCAAAATAACATTAAAATGGATTATAACTGATAGTGTAAGGATAGAGGCATAAGGGAGAAAGGAAAATGCAAAAGTTGTCTCTAAAAAGGAGAGAGGAGAATTTAGCCATAAACCCTGGGAAAAGATTCTAGTAGAAGGCACTGCAGAGGAGGGTTTGGGGAGTTTACTGAGTCAACTGACACTTCACAACTGTCCTTTCCCTGAGCTGGAAGGGGGAACACCTGCTCCATTAGCTCCTGTAATCTGACTAGTTTCATGGAGAAACTTGGAGGATTTGGGCTTGGAAGATACCTAGGAGGAGATATGAATTTCCCTGCAGTGCTGTGGACAATTTGGCTGTGACAAATTGGCTAAGTTAAACCCAAGGGTTTAACATCTGGGACTTTGGGTTTTAGGTAAACTAAGAAGCCAACCCCAGGCTTGGGGAAGGACTCATTCCATTTCTGAGTCCATTCTCACTAGCCCTTTTAGAGACAGTTAAGGTTAGTAGATTAATAATCTGAGATACTTAGTATAGATAATCGGTCAGATGGTTTTTGGGTTTATATGAGATCAGGGAGCTGATAAGAAGGGTTTAAGAAGACCAGAAGAGCTTTTTCATGAGAGGAGGGTAGGAAGTGGGTGGAGACTGAGCTTTGTAGAGACAGGGACATATTGATATTGAACCTTAATAAGCAAAATAAACTTGTGTTTTCATATAGTTTCAAGGGATTTGTGTTTCACTGGCCCTGGGAAGGTCCCTAGGTGGATTTTTCATCACCAATCCATCTGGGTCCTTTCCTACCTACATATTTCCTTTTGGAGGTACATTTCTTTCTTTTTTTTTTTTTTTTAAACCCTTACCTTCCGTCTTGGAGTCAATACTGTGTATTGGCTCCAAGGCAGAAGAGCGGTAAGGGTAGGCAATGGGGGTCAAGTGACTTGCCCAGGGTCACACAGCTGGGAAGTGTCTGAGGCCAGATTTGAACCTAGGACCTCCTGTCTCTAGGACTGGCTCTCAATCCACTGAGCTACCCAGCTGCCCCGGGTACATTTCTTTTTAAATAGTACACACAAACATATACTTCAGCAAGTTATATTTTGTTTTAAAAAATGGGCAGTTGCTTTAAAAGTTAATAATAATTTTAGGATCAGCTAGGTGGCTCAGTGGACAGAGAGCTGGAGACAGGAGGGACTGGGTTCAAATCTGAACCCAGATACTTCCTAGCTATGTCATCCTGGGTAAGTCACCTAATCCCATTTGCTTAGAGCTTTTTCTGCCTTGGAGCTGACACTCAGTATCAATTCTAAGACAGAAAGCAAGGGTTAAAAAAAAAGCTAATAATAATGTTGTTTAATAATTTTGATCTGAGCACCATTGCCATTTATTTTCATTTATGTCACTGAAGTGCTATTCTTTGGTTATGCTTTATTCATTTTATATTACTTCATACAGATTTCCCCATATTCATTTGAATTCTTCTTATTCATTATTCCTTTGAGTACAGTACTTACTATTCCATTGCACTACTTTATCACATTTTAAATCATTTTCCAATTTATTGTTACGATTTATTGTTAATTTCTTCTATTCCAAATAGTACTCATTGTCCATTTACATATAGATAAATATTTTTAAAGAATTTTCAATAATTTCATTGAGGTATGAAGCCAAAAGTAGGATTATTCCTTCAAAGGGGATAAATATTTTTGTAACTTCTCTTGAATAACCTTAAAATGTTTTACAAAATCATTGGACCAGATTATAGCTCTTTTAGGAGTGAATTAATTTGCATGTTTCTTCCTATTCTCAATAACATTGACTTTTCATCTTTTTACCATTCTTACCAATTTGAACTCTATAAAGTTTATTTGCATTTACCTGATTTTTTTTCAGACTCCTAATCTAAGGTCCATGAACTTAAAAAAATAAAACAAAATGTTCTATAGCTGTGTTTCAATATATTTATTTTCCTTTTGTAATTCTGTATATTTTATGTAGGAAGAGCACCATGTCTAAAGAGGGACTCACTTATGGTGAGGGCTGTCATTGTATGTGATTCAAAAGGAGGTAGAATAGACATCTCTAGCCTTTTTTTTTTAAACTCGTACCAGGGGCAGCTAGGTGGGTCAGTGGACTAAGAACCAGGTCTAGAGATGGAAGGGAAGTATTGGGTTTAAATATATCCTCAGATACTTCCTAGCTATGTGACCCTGGACAAGTCACTTAACCCCCATTGCCTAGTCCTTACCACTCTTCTGCCTTGGAGCCAATACACAGTATTGATTCTAAGACAGAAGGTAAGGGCAAGGGTTTGGCAATCAGGGTTAAAGTGACTAGCCCAGGGAACACAATTAGGAAGATCTCTTGCCCCTTTCCTCCCCTCCCCACCTCATTCTTCTTTAAGAAAAAGACTAGTTTCTTCCAGGAAGGGAATCACAAACTTGGGGCTGGAGATCACCTTGTTCTCCTCAGAGAAGGGAGGTAATTGGGTCTAGAATTCTCTTTATCATCTCTTTTAAATATTATTAGTCCAGGGGATATTATCAGATTTGATCTAATTTCTGATCATTATTGGGGGAAAGGGGACACTAAACTCTATATCTATATCAAGACCCCTTTCCCACCAAATACTGTTTCCACAATGAACACACATAAGGGAATAGCAAAGAAATTAATTTATCCAAATCACTAGTAAAATAGAAATCAAAGAAGGTATATGTAGGAGAATATATACCAGATAAAACAGTGATGAAGCCCTCCCAATTCAGCTCAACCAAGAGAATGAGTTAAATATCATTGGGACATGATGGAGGCTGCCAGCTCTTCTCATGTTTCCCAGAATCTTTTCCTTCAGCAATCTAAAGTGGGATTGATTTCTTCCAATTTCCTTTTTGAAGCTGGAGGTCAGAAGCACCCAAAGTGACTCAATGCATGAAGAATCCAAAGAAAAGTTGAAGCTGAGTCCCTTAAGGGCGTGGTGAAGGCTGGAGCTCTCTTACCTCTCACTAATTCTGCCCCATCTTGTTGTGCAAGGGCAAAATCCTCATTTCCACCAATGAGGAGGAAGTTCTATACCAATGGACATTTGGACAGGGGTTGCACTTATTTTAATTTATTTTTTAAACTCTTACTTTCTGTCTTAATAATAACTGTAAGACCAAAGAGCAAGGGCTGGGCAAGAGTTAAGCAACTTGCCCAGGACCACAGAACTAGGAAGTGTCTGAGATCAGATTTGAACTTAAGACCTCCTTTCTCCAGGTCTGGCACTCTATCTATTGTGTCACCTAGCTGCCTCTGTTACACATATTTTAAACATTAAAAAAATTTTGGGAAGTGGTCCTTAGTCTTCACCAGAAAAGTTCATAACATACAAAAAAGTTAATGAACACCTGTTTTAGATGGTTGTTAATAGTTTTCATTTCTGTCTTTGAAAATTGCTTATCTCTTTTGTTTATTTGAGGATACCTCTTCTAAAGATTTTTGCTAATTACCTATAGATTTTGCTGGTTGGATTTTTATCAGAGGTTTTTAATACAACTTTTCAGTCCATATGGGTTTCACTTATTCTAGCTGGATTTATTTTACTTGCACAAAAAAGGGTTTTTATTTTTTGAAATAGTTTATTTTGTTTTTTTTAAAATAAACTTAATATTGTGACTGCTTAAAAATTCAGTCTCCATCCATAATTGTGAAATATAATTTTTAAGAGGTGTAATCTTTAATGTTTTGCTCATTTGTCCATTTGGAATTTATTGTGGAGGAGGCAGAATGGTACAATGAAAACAGTGATGGATTTAGAGTAAAAGAATTGAGACTCAAATTCCAGTTTATTTACCTGTATGACCTTAGACAGGTCATTTGAACTTTCTGGGCCTCTGTGTCTCTATCTGTTATATGAGAGGGTTGGACTAAATGACTTCTATGTTCTCTTCCAGATCTAAATTTCTGAACCTAAGACCATATAAGATGATAGTGCCATATTATGATCCAAATACATTTTCTGCCGTTATCTAGTTTTCTCAGTGGTTTTTGTTGAATAAAGAGATCCTTTCAAATGACTATTTAGTGTTTTTATTGAAAATTGCACCATGTATACATTTCCTTCTAAGTCTTGTTTATATAACACATTCTGATTATTGTTTTTATATGTTTCATTCAATATGATAATTATGATCATATATGTAAAGCATTTAGCATAATACCTGGCACGAAGTAGGCATTTATTAAATACTCGTTCCTTTCTTCCTCCCTCTTCTTATAATATGAAGAGATCAGATAATGCTGAAGACCATCTGATTCCCACTAAAAGAATATTTCCTTAGACCATTTTGACCTTTTCTTCCTTCTATTTGAGTTGTATTATTTTGTTGAATTTTATTAAATGCCCCTTTGGTAATTTGACTGGCATAACATTAACTCTCTAATTTAATTTGGGTACTATTATTGTGGTTACTATATCTGCATGACTTAGCCATGAACACTGTCTTCCATTTATTTAAAGTTTCCTTTATTTCTGTAAAAATTATTTTGTAGTTGCTTTTATATAAATCTTGTGTCTTCACAGGCTAATGCATTTTCTTGTTATGTTAGATGGTATTTCTCTTACTACTGTTTCTTCCTGTTTGGGGTAATTAATACATAGAAATTCTAAAGATTTTTGTGGAACTATTTTCATTCTGTTGCCTTGCTGAAGCAATTAAAGTTGAGGAGGTAGAAGGCTCCTTAGAGATCATTTATTCCATCTATCCTTCACTTTGTAGGTAAAAAAAAATGAGATTCAGAGAGGTTCTGCAAGTTGGTCAAGGTCAGATATTATTCTTGTTCATGCTTTGTTTTCAAGTAGGCCCAGTGACATCACAGGGTGACATCGTGACTTGCTGATGAATTGGATTTAAGTGAGTCAGTGCTGCACAAAGTCATCAGCCTCATTCTCTCTTCCAGGGTCATCCAAGTCCAGTGGCAATACAAGAGTCAGGATGGCTGTCAATGGCCCAGGATGCAGTGGATGATAAGAGATCACATAGGTAATAAATAGCAGAGCTGGGAGTTGAGTCCATCTTATCTGTCTCTGAATTCAGCTATTTTTCCATTGAACCATGTCGTGATTTTTTTGGGGGGGGGTGTTTCCAAATAAACTAAAGATAGATAAATATTTGGTATTATCTCAGCAGATGATTTTGAATCCTGATTATTGATATTTATTCTCTTAAAAGATAAAGGAAAAATCTGTATTGTAGAAGAACAAGCTATAGCTCATTATTTAGAATATAAGAATTATATTAATGTTTAACCCAAATCAAATTGCTTACCATCTCCTAGAAGGTGGAAGGGAATGGAGGGAGAGAGACAATTTGGATTTTACAATCCTAGAAAATTTATGCTGAAAATTGTTATTACATGTAATTAGGAAAATTTAAAAAATAAACATAATAAGAACATAAAAATAATATAAGAATTATGGAGCAGTAGTATAAAGGATGTCATCAAAGAAATGTTATGTTTTAAAAAAATAAGACAGGTTGGTCACATGGCAAGAAATTGCATTTCCCTCTCTTACAGAGAAAACACTGGAAGTTTTCCCCTTAAGAACATGAAGAAAGCAAGAATGATCACTTCCATCATTGTTATTTCTAACGATATTAGAAATCCTTTCTATAGCATTGACTCAAATAGTCATTACTCAAATGGAGCTGAGAAGTCAGAGTTGTATGGGTAGTCCCACCTCACTTTTGCTCAGTCAGCTTAATAGATGTAGTCAGGTATATGATGAGGTTTTAATGGTTTAGCAGGGTATCACACCCTGTGATTTTCTTTATGAGATGTGAACACCTTTCTGACTAAAAATGGGAACAACACAATTGACTGAGCAAATAAATTAGCCATAACCTTGGGGACTTTAGATAGATAAGCTCTGATGAATTTCAATAGTCTGTAAGTAGAAGAAGTTCCCAGTCAGCAGCTAGAAGTGAAAGATAAGCCAGATCTCTTGGAGGGAATGACTTCTTAGGGGGAAGGAGAGGTCCTTCCCTTCCCCAGTTGTGTCACTTTGAAGTAGAGTTATTCAATTGGTAAGAGATACTACATATAAAAGGGAAAAGAGATACATTCCAGACAGACACAGATACAGAGAGGCCTTTACTCAATCAAGGGAAGAAGCCACTTTGTAGACCTGGATCCCTGGAGACAAGAGTAGAGCTATAGAGAGAAATCCTTGGGGATCTAGCTGAGTAAACCAGCTGGCAGAGACCTTACAAACAAACATAGTTTTGTGAGGACTCTATGAAGAAGGAAGACACTTCTAGGCTCAGCAATCTCAGGAATTGTGAGATGCTTTCATCACACAAATATTATACATATGTAACCTCTCTACTATTGCACTGGAAGTTTGATTCCACTGTTCCCAATGGACACAATGTACTTTGTTGAACAGTTCACCTTGGGTTTATGAGGAGATTGTTTTACAGCTACTGTTTTTACTCTCATCTTACTAGATGCCTTTGCTGAGAGCTATTTGTGTTCTCTGGCTGATTGCTAATGGGATGCATGATGGTGGAGACTCATGAGCTCTAGTGTTAGGAGATCAGAACCATGGGGTTATTCTTAGAAAATGAGAATATTAACCTCACTGGAGACTCAACCTACAATCCTCAAATCATAAAAAAAGAAAGAAAAGCAAAACCCTTGGAACAAACGTACATAAGCAAGCAAAACAAATTCCTTCATTGGTCATATTCAAAAAATATGTCTAATTTCTCAACCTGAGACCACAAAATATATAAGATCATGTTCCTATGTATATGTGTGTGTAGTCCTAATTCCATAGTCCAGAGGTATGGAACTGTCTCCTTACTGGTGAAGATCAATGTCTGAGGTAATTCTGGGACCTAGAAACTCTGGCAGTTTTCTTCAAGTCTCTCAGTCTATTAAGACTTCATGCACTTCTGATTTCTACATTCAGGAGAAAAGAGGAATGATGCCAACTATACAGTTCAGGCTACTGAAGGAAAAAAGTCTGAGAAGAACATGAAAGGAGCTAGCAATCTCTATCACATCCCTGTCTCCAGTTTGGTACAGTAGAAGTTGAGGGAACTTGCCTTTTGGTGAGATCTAGAACTTTCTCTCTTTCTCAGTTGAACTGAGTTATCTCACTCCCAATAGGAGAACTCATTTACTCTATGTTGCATGTAATAATATATATATTCTCTTATGTATACTTTCTCTGATTTCTGTTTTGCTACTATTTCAAATGTGGTTGTTTTTTTTTTTGACTACTTACCATGTATATTTATTGTAGAATGGTTGGATATAAATCTTGGGCCTTCATGCTTTCCCCATAATTAAACAGCAGTCAAAAGACAGATTGAACCTGAAAACCATATTCCCTAGACTCGTGCTGGCAAACCTATGGCATGTGTGCCAGAGGGGGCTGCTCCTTTCCCTACCTCCATACACCTGAGGACATTTCTCTCATCACCCGCCCCTCTGCCCAGCAGCCAAAGGGAGCGTTTCCTCCCTCCCCTGTCTTGGGGTAAGGGGAGGGGGCTCACATGGGGTGTGAGGGTGCAATTTGGGTACTTGGTCTCCAAAAGGTTCACCACCACTTCCCTAGACTAGATATTTAAGGAAGCAGATAGATATATTCTGACCTGGTGTTCTCAGAGAAGGGCCCACACTACTACACAGCTATGACTCAAAACTCTCTCCATTTACATTGTTTTCATTCCAGCTAATCTTCAGAGAGTCTCCTAAAAGTTATTTTATTTACAACTTCATCAGTAACAACCAGGAGTATATTAGAGACAACTCTATTGGCTCAGGAGAGATTATTAAATTTTGCCTTAGAGCATTTACTTCAGAGAGATGGTTGTAAAACATTCATCAAGACACTCCTGGTCATACTCTTAAAACTCTAAAATCAATCATATGTAAATGAGGTGGCAGACCACAATGCCTTGCAGCTATCAGTACCCTAGTAAATAGGTCCTCTCAGTACATTCATTTGAAGGACAGTTTCCAATGTCCCTTACACAAAACAGTGTTTGTTCAAAAATTAATTTCACACTTTTCCTAAAAGTTTTTCCCTCCATCCCTTTCAGCAACTAAACTCTTCACATCCTAAGGGGTAACTCTTCAACAGTGCATACAAATCTTTCCATGTCTTTCTGAATTCCTCATACTTCCTCTAGATCTCTTTTTTTAAACCCTTACTTTTCATCTTAGAGTCAATAGTGGGTATTGGTTCCAAGGCAGAAGAGCAGTTAGGGCTAGGCAGTAGGGGTTAAGTGGCTTGTCCAAGGTCACATAGCTAGGAAGTATGTGAGGCCATATTTGAACCCAGGACTTCCTGTCCCTAAGCCTGGCTCTCAATCCACTAAGTCACCTAGTTTCCGCTTTCTACTAGATCTTAACATAACATAAATACTGCTCCATCATTGGAGACATTCAACTTTTATTCCTCATTCTCATTACATAATAGGATCTCTTCCTTTTCTAATCATACATTTAATGGATGATTCCTTTTATACCACTTGGTGGTATGCATCTACCCACTTGCCTTTTGGGCTGTTCACAAGTTTGATTCATGCCATAGGTTTGCCAGCACGAGTCTAGGGAATATGGTTTTCAGGTTCAATCTGTCTTTTGACTGCTGTTTAATTATGGGGAAAGCATGAAGGCCCAAGATTTATATCCAACCATTCTACAATAAATATACATGGTAAGTAGTCAAAAAAAAACAACCACATTTGAAATAGTAGCAAAACAGAAATCAGAGAAAGTATACATAAGAGAATATATATATTATTACATGCAACATAGAGTAAATGAGTTCTCCTATTGGGAGTGAGATAACTCAGTTCAACTGAGAAAGAGAGAAAGTTCTAGATCTCACCAAAAGGCAAGTTCCCTCAACTTCTACTGTACCAAACTGGAGACAGGGATGTGATAGAGATTGCTAGCTCCTTTCATGTTCTTCTCAGACTTTTTTCCTTCAGTAGCCTGAACTGTATAGTTGGCATCATTCCTCTTTTCTCCTGAATGTAGAAATCAGAAGTGCATGAAGTCTTAATAGACTGAGAGACTTGAAGAAAACTGCCAGAGTTTCTAGGTCCCAGAATTACCTCAGACATTGATCTTCACCAGTAAGGAGACAGTTCCATACCTCTGGACTATGGAATTAGGACTACACACACATATACATAGGAACATGATCTTATATATTTTGTGGTCTCAGGTTGAGAAATTAGACATATTTTTTGAATATGACCAATGAAGGAATTTGTTTTGCTTGCTTATGTACGTTTGTTCCAAGGGTTTTGCTTTTCTTTCTTTTTTTAATGGGTGGTGGTAGGGAGATGAGAGGGAGAGAAAAAAGATTTTCATCAGTTGAAACAATTAAACTGAATCAAAAACTGAGAATAGCAAAGCTTCAAGAGACAGGATGGTCTAATTAATAAAGGGCAAACCTCAAAGTCAGGAGGACCTGGGTCCAAATCTTGCCTCTAACATATACTTGCTTATGTGACTCTGGACGAATCATAAATTCTCATTGTCCCACTAAAACTATAAGTTACCATAAGAAAATTATGTATCTATATTGGGGGAAGAAATTTTCAACATGTGATCCTCACCTAACAATGAAATCACAAGTCTGGACCCCCAGCTCCCCACCCCAAAACTATAAAAAACAAGGCTTTGCAATATCTTCAGATCCTACTGTAATTTTTTACCCTCTCTTTTCTGGAAGCTATTTGTTTTGGCTGTCCCTCTAGGAGGTCCAGGTTGCCCAAGATCAGACTCAGTACATTGGGTCATCCCCAAACATATCCTATGCCACAAGAATGTGGATGATATATCTATGTTTGAAAAGGAGACAACAGCATTTGGATCCAAGCCGACTTGAATGTCATCCCTAATGTTAGGATAGTGCCATTTTCCTCTTAATGAGATTTACGGTACCTGAAGAAAATCTGAACTCTTTTAGATAGTGTGGAAAGGAAAATGGATTGGCAATAGGTCCTGCCAGACATCACTTTGCCAAAAGGATATACGCTTTTTCAGATTGCCTACAAATCAATTTGAAATAGCTTAATTCTTTTCCAGTCAAAGAATCCATATCCAAAAATTCATAGGAATTTAAATATGCATATGCATATTGTGAACCTGACCAAATATGTTTTTTAATTCCCCTCCCCCCCCAAATAGCAGTGGAATCCAGGTAGTGTGATATACTTCACTGAAAATGTGATATATTTGACAAGAAAGAAGTGAATTACTTGTGGGTTGGGTTCCTGTTATCATTTACCATACTTCCATGGGATTAGCATAAAAATATGGGAATACTTTTCTGGTTCACCAGAACTGGGCAATCTGGATCTGCTGATGATGTGGACAGAATTAGACACTCTATGCTATTATCTAAATGATTATAGCTAGAAACTCTTCCTTAATAAAACACAGGATGGTTCAGACTCTTGTTGGGAATCCCTTATTATTTGTAGATATCTTGCCCATTCTTCAAATCCAAGAGATCTCTTCTCATCTGTCTTCATAGGATGTTGAGGCTTTTTTTATGCATTTCTCAAACGAACATCTACTAAAAGTCTATTTTATTGCACTTACTATTTTCTACTTTGTATTATATTTATCTACGTACATGCCTGATCATCTCTACTAGATCATAATAAACTCCTTGGGAGCAAGGACCATTTCTTAATTTATCATTTTATTTCCCCAAGCACCTACCCTAGTTGATTATATATTGTTATTGTTTCAGTTGCATCCAATTCTTCATGCCCACATTTGAGGTTTTCTTGGCAAAGGGACAGAGTAGTTTGCCATTTCCTTTTCCGGTGAGGAAATTGAGGGATACAAGGTTAAGTGACTTGCCCAAAGTCATATAGGTAGTACTATGCATATAATAAAGTAAAAACTTACTAATTCCAGTGACCTTTTGTCAGTCTTCATCCTCACACTGTTTGGCACTTGGCCATCCTGTCCTGATATCTCCCTCATCTTTTGGCTTCAGAGATTCCATACTCTCTCCATTCTCCTGCTTCTCTGTCTTCTTCAGGAGTTATTCATCCTCTTCATGACTGCTTGAAGTTGATGTTCACCTAGGATCTATATACAGTTCTTCTCTTCCCTTATCCTTTCCCTCAGAAAGTCTATTCACTTTGAGACCTTCAAGCTGCTGCCTTTGTGTATGTGCTTTTCACTGCCCTCTCTCCAGAGCTCCAGGCTCTGTCTTTAGATCATCTGATGCACCTAATCTAATTTGTCTGTTTACATCTTTATCAAGCCTGTTAGATTGTATGCATGACCACTTGAAGGTGCCACTGTCACATAAAACTCAGTATCTACAAAACCATGTTGGCTATCTTTACCTCTAAATCTGCTACTCCTAACTTTGCCACAGTATTTCTCTTAGTGGCAATACTGTTCATAAAATTAAAGTTGTTCAGTTATTTTTCAGTTGAGTATGATTATTGGTGACTCCATTTGGAGTTTTCTTGGCAAGGATAATGGAGTGATTTGCTACTTCCTTCTCTAGTTCATTTGACAGATGAGGAAACGGAGGCAAGCAGGATAAAGTGATTTGCCCAAGGTCCCATAGCTAGTGTGTAAGGCTGGATTTGAACATAGGAAGATGAATCTTCCTGACTCCAGGTCCTACACTCTAACCACTGTACCACCTAGCCACCCATATCATAGACATAGTGTGGTCATTCTTGTTAATGCTTGTCATTATTCTGATGCCAATTCTTCTTGGCTGTCTCAAATGCTGTGAATATGCTTTGTACCTTCATGCTGGATGAGAGCCTCAGTTATCCACTGTTAGGTAAGTTTTTGAAGATAAGGTTTTCTTGAGGCAGCCTGGGCTATATCTCTAATATGGTATCTGTCTAGATTTCTACTCTGATCCAATCTTCAGGGATAGATTAAGAATCCAAAATAAAACACTTATCTCCTTACCTAGACTGTAATCTCCATGAAGTCAAATATTTAATCTCATATAAACTTTTTATCTCCTTCAGTACCCAGCAAAGCAGGTACCTTCAGAGTCTTTGTGAAATTAAATTTAGATTAAATCAGTTAAATAAGTCTGGAAGGGTATCATTTGCAGCACTCCTTTAGAGCCTGACCAAGGACACAAGCTAGTCCTTACTGGATATATAGATTAGATTCTGTCTGAAAACCCACCTTTTAAACCCATGTAAACTGATTTTTTAATGACTAGTTTGCATGTCTGTTTCCTGAAAACTGACTACAAAAAAGATGAATAGCAAAAAAGTTTGACTAGTAGGTAGTTAATTTCTTAGCCAAAGCAAATCATAACAATAATTCGTTAAGCAAAAGAAGAGCAGAAATCTTCACTGTTGGCGGGAGTACCTGAATTCATTAATTCATAGACACCTGTAGTAGTAAGGAAAGTAGACACTCCTTGGTCTTTCCAATATGGGATCCCACATTTGTTAGGTGTGTCTACATGCTGTCAAAACATATTGTTAATTCTGTTAAAAATTCCATCTAGTGAAAGATTGTGTTAAAAAAATCTGGAAAATTTGTTAAATTTTTCGTTAATCAAATAGGTCAGACACTTTTATTGTTGTTCAATTGTTTTCAGCTGTGTCTAACTCTTCTTGGCCCTATTTGGGGTTTTCTTGGCAGAGATATTAAAGTGGTTTACCATTTCCTTTTTCAGCTCATCTGACCGATGAAGAAACTGAGGGTTAATTGACTTGCCCAGGATCACACAGTAAGGGAGTTGTCTGAGGCAAGATTTGAACTCAAAGAGATGAGTCTTCCTGATTCCAAGCTCGGCACTCTACCCACTATATATTTTCTATATTCAATCAGAGTCTAACTGGGTCATCCTGGTTTGGGTGACATATATCATGTTACAAGGAAAAGCAAACCATTCCATGCCCCTTGTGATAAACTAAAAGGGAAAATCCCATTTGACTAATTACACCTTATTTGTTTAAACAATAGGAAAGTATGGCTTTCTCAAAGTAAGGGTCTGTGATGCTGATAAATATTTTAAGGTTTGCTATTGTTTTGTTTTTATTTGGTTGGGCTGAATTATGAAGAAGATTTGGAGTAGAGTTGGTGAAACACTTCTGCTCATTTTCAATCTAGTTAAGTTCCTTCATGTGTCTGTAACATCCCAACTATTTCCATGACAACAGACTTTAGGATGACATATACTTTTTGACAGGAAGTGAATTTATAAACCTTGGATTTATTGTCTATGTATCATTTCTTAAGAAATGCATCAGAATGAGATAGACATACCATACTTTTGTGAAATAATTCAAACAGTTGGCTGTCAGTGGGATCTGGAACTTTGTAAAATACCATACTTTATATTCATAACACCACAAGCCATTCTTCACACATGTTTGAGCTTTGACAAATGAGCAGCAGATATCTGTTACAAATCACTCACCTTTCTCACCCATACTTCTTGGTGGTTTTACTATATTCCTTATGTTTCAGGTGGTACAATAAAATTAAAACCGGGGAAGAATTGCCATGATTAGACAACCACCGCATAATTCAATGAACCATTTAGTAGCTTAATGGGGTGCCAAGAAGCTATAGCATGTGTGGCAGCCAAATCTTGGTGAGTGGGCTAAACCAGCTTGAGGGTAACCAACAGGTCTCAAAGTTGTCAGTGAGTTAGAGGGGTGTCTTCCCAAGGCATATGGCATGTTGAAGACGTCCCCCTGCAGAAGGATTGGATGAGAACAATCTTTTCCAAAATGGAAGCATGTCCTTTGGAGTGCTTAGAGCTTGGTTAGATATTGAAGATGGTAAGATAATCTATATATCCTGGGCCAGCACCAATCATTTTGACTATTGTCTTGCCACCAGGCTTCGGTGACTCTGAAAGAGAAAGGGTGACAATTTTGTTCAACTCTGTCTCACTTAAATCCAATTTAGGCATCAGTCAAAAGATATCACCTTTGATGTCATTTTAGTCCTCTTTGAATATTAAGGACAGCAACTAACCAGTTTAAGCAGGAGAAGAGGGAAAAATTCAGTTTAATTTGTGTCTTTAAAAAACAGGTATTATCTGCTCTTTCACTCACTGATTTTGGGTGGCATGATTTTATTTCTCTGCCTCATCTGAAAAATGGCTATGAAAATTTTCAGCAGAATTATAACTGGCATAAGGCTAAATTAAAGCAGCTCCAGGGAATCTGAAGCCTTGCTCCCTTACCCAGTTGCCACTTTTGTTGTCACTGAGGCCCACCTTCCCTCCATCACCCAGCTGAATTCTCTTTAGACACAACATTTAACAGTACTGACCTTGCCTTTCAGTGAGAAAGCAAAGCATAGTCTAAAATATCCTTTTTGATCTGAATTCTCATTTTCCCTGTCTTCTAAACAACCTAAGGTGTCCCACTTTAATTCTGAATTCTAATCTTTTCCTGTCTTCCCTTATTCGAGGATGTTTGTGTGCCTTGTTTTCCCCATGTCCTCATGTATATCCCTGAGAAATAATCCCCACATCGCAAGGAAACTCTGAAAGTTGATTAGAAATACCCAGGAGGCCTATGGAATGATTTCTCCAGGCATAGGTTTTACTGAAACCCAAGATATTAATATCTGTAAGATTTAGTATGATCTCCACACAATTATTGTCCTAGAAAATTGAACTCCCTCTGCTAGTCAGCCTGAAAAAATTCTCATGATGCTGAACAAATCAGAGGAGTTTCTGTGGTCAGTGACTTTTAGGAAATGATGATGTGGCCTATAATGTTTGGCTAGGGTTGGGTAGAGATAAAATGTAGTGCCTTCCTAGAGCTTATTATGCATTGTAGTCTGGGCACTCTGAATGTTCCATGAGTAAGACTAAGAGACAGCATGGTGTAGTGGGCAGGGTGTTTAATTTGGAGTCAGGAAGACTTGAATTCAAATCCTGACAGACAAATGTAAGTGAGGAGACCCTAAGCAAATCTCTTGGACTCTCAGCTTTAATTTCCTCATGCAGAAAATGAGATTAGCACTAGCCACAAAGAGATGTTGTGAGTATCAGATGAGATAGAATATGGGAAGTGCTTTGTATATCTTAAAAAGCTGTATAAAATGTCAGTGGCTATTAAGAGAGCCATACTGTTATGACACAGACTATAGGAGCAATTATCAAATAGGTTTAGCTGTTGTATCTATTTTATTATGGCAGAGTGGCTCAATTCAGTTCCTGTCTCTGGCATGGATTGGTTAAGTGACCATAGGCAAACCACTTAGCCTCTGTCTGACTTGTTTTCCTCATTTGTAAAATTTGGATTGTAATAATGCCTCCTTGCCATGGTTGAGGATAAGACGAAATAATATTTGTAAAACACTTCATAAACCTCAAAGCACTACATAAGTGCTTACTACATTATTACTGTGGCTTCTAAATTCATGCCTCAGAATTCCCATAGAGTTTTTTACACAAAGAAAAAGAAAAATATATATTCATATAAAAACACTAAATTATGCCTAGGGAAAGAGCTTATACAAATTCATTCAATCAATAAACTTTTATCATGCCCCACCTACCATTAAGACATGAATGACTCTAAAATGAGAATCATAGAATCTTGAATATAGAAAGTTGGATGGGGTCTTAAGAGAAGTCTGCTTAAAATCCAACACCAAAAGAAATCCCATCTTACACTTATCCCTGACAGATGGATCCTCCAGCCTGCCAGAACTCTTCCAATGGCATTAAGTTCTTTGCTTCTTGAGACAGACCATTCCATTTGTGGACAGGTCTTAATTGTTACAGATTTCTTCCTTATATGAAAGAGCAATCAGTAGCCCTATAACTTCTACCCATTGGTCCTGGTTTCACCCTGTAGAGCTACAAAGAATATTTATTCTCTCTTTCATGAGGCAGCCCTTTGCATGTTTGAAGGTAGCTCACATATTCCTAATGTATCATTGGCTCTTTAAGTAAAGCATCTTAGGTTCCTTTAATCATTTCTTATATGATGTGATTCCTACATCTAGTGTGCTTCGGCCATCTTAATCCAGTTTGTTAATCTCCATCTTGATATCTCATTGAACACTGTACAGCTTTTCCTTCTACTCTGAGACTTTCTTGATCTTGGTTTTGATATATCGTGGGTCAGCAGAAGAAATTAAATGGGAATTTGGGGGGGAGTTTTTTTAGAAGCTGTAGACAACTCACAAAGGCCCGCAGATGACACAGAAATAGTTTAGAAACTCTGAAATGCATAATATGTATTATATTGGCTAATATCAACATATCTTATCTTTTAATACCACAAACATATACAATTTTTTTTCACCTCGTGAAAGAAAAAAGAAAAAATTCAGACTTCTTCTCTGGTATAAAGGAAGAGACAAAAACATTTTATGAGGATCTTCCAGATAACAGGATGCTACCCCTTAACCCCTGTGATATGGAAGTGATACCTGTACTCTAGACCAGGGGTTCTTCATCTAATTTAATTCACGGGCTCTGTTAGCAAACCTGGATCCCTTAGACAGATAATTTTTCCAAGTGAACAAAATTAAAAAAACAAACGACCCACAGGATTACAAAAGAAACCAAATATATCACAATGCAGTTATTGAATAATTTTTTTTAAGTTCACAAATCCCAATTTAAGAACATTTCTTCTGACATTGTTTAGCTAGTATGGTGCAGAGTCTGACTATTATCTCTCTTGATTTGGTTTCTACCCTTCTCTTACTATTAGATAAGTTTTCATCAGGTTTTTCAGCCCAATATTGATTCATATTGTCAGAGTCAAATAGAATCTCCATTAAAAAAATATGAACAATTATTATTGTGTTGGTAACTTTCACTCTGTATTTGTGCTATTGCTTTTCTGAACCTAAATAGTTGGAAGGGAGAGAGACAGAGCAAATAATAGAAGGAGGAGAGGGAAATGGAGAGGGAGGAGGAAAAAAAGAGGGAGGGGAAATAGGGAGGGAAAGTCAAGACAAAGAAAGAGGAAGATGGAGCTAGGGAAGGATGAGAAGGAGTAATCTCAGTTATAGTTTTCATGTCATCCTGAGATCTTTTAAAATTTTTGTTCCATGATCAATCATTTTAGCTAATCTTCCTAGATTTATGTTGTCTAAAGATATGATAATCACGTTTTGCAGAACTTCACCCAGAATGGTGATGGAAAGTTAAATCGAATTGGGTACATCATTAGAGACTTCCCTTCAGGTAGACACTAATTTCTTAGTCAACATTCTTTGGATTCAGATTTTTTATACTACATCACGAATTTTTTCATATTTGGTATATTTATGGTGAATTTTTTTTGAATTTTTTGAATTGAATTTTTGAATTTTTTGAATTGAATTAGTTTTTTCCCAATTACATTTCTTTTTTTTATTATTTTTAAATTTTAAACCCTTAACTTCTGTGTATTGACTTATAGGTGGAAGATTGGTAAGGGTAGGCAATGGGGGTCAAGTGACTTGCCCAGGGTCACACAGCTGGGAAGTGTCTGAGGCCGGATTTGAACGCAGGACCTCCTGTCTTTAGGCCTGGCTCTCAATCCACTGAGCTACCCAGCTGCCCCCTACGGTGAATTTTTATATAAAACTTAATTGTATATAAAATGAGGAAATAATTTTGAGTAATATTTTTATAAGGGTCAGTGATTGAAAAGCCCATGTAGGTTCTATTTATATGAGCAAGACATTAAATCCTTGAATTTTTAGTCTTTCAAAAGTTTGCTCCAAAATGTATCACATATGTATGACATCTTCAGTATCTGATAGCTTCATTTTCCATCATCTTATTTCTAAAGTATGTTCTTTATGTATGTGAACTCATACATAAAAAAAAACCATACAACGCAATTGATATGTCAAGGGTAAGCTATCAAAAGCCTGCTAAGTTGAAAAAAGCATTTAAAAATGAATTCTGAAGAAAATGAAAAAGAATGTTATAAAAGAAGACAGGGTGGGGGCGGGGCCGCATCTAGGTGACTCTGTGGAGAGAGAGCCAGGTCTGGGAAGTCCCAAGTTCAAAACTGGCCTCAGACACTTTGTAGCTGGGTGACTCTGGGCAAGTCACTTAAACCCAATTGCCCAGCCCTTACCACTCTTCTACCTTGGAACCAATTCTTAGTATCGATTCTAAGACAGATGGGTTATGAGAAAAAATTGATATTAAAAGAGAAAGTAAAGGTTTTAAAAAAAGACATCAACTACCCTACTGCTAAGGATATAAAGGACTATGAAAGTCCAATGTCAGCTGGGCTTTCATAGTCCATCATAAACACCAATGGCCTGAGGATTCACAATAGCAAACATTTCTGATTATCATAATGTTTTGGTTGAAAGGTAAGTGTAAAATGAGAATATGATCTCACCATGCCTTATGTCCTAGGAAACAAAATACGGAAGCATGGAAAACTTGACAGGTTATTAACATGCTCAGAAAAAAGAAGATTGGGATGAGGGTTGGGCATGAGGTTACCAAATTGCCAGTGGTACTTATTATAGTTTTAAAATGTGATCTTGGTAAGAGCATTTTCAGGCAAGGTGGGAAATGCTGTCAAAACACCAAAGGATGAGCAAGGATTTGTTGATCTGCTGGGAGAGATTGTGACTGAATTTGATGCTGAAAAGACTACTGAAGTCCATTGGGAAAGTCTGACAAGACAGAGAGAATTCTGGAAGAAAATCACTCACAGGGATTGCATCATTCCTTCCCCCCATCTTAATTCTACTAGAGACTTTTGGGAAAGGACATGGTAGTCTTGACAGTTGTCTCATGTAGCTGGGCTTACTTGAATGGGTTGTTGAAGTCTGATGTAAATGGATTGTTCTAGGAGGTAACAAATGGAATAAACTCCTGGACTCTTACTCCAGCCTACAGATGGTTTTGGTTTAATCTTCCAAGTACATATGCACACATGTGTGCATGGGCATGCATGTGTTCTGGCTGTGCTGACCATATTTTCCCAACCCCTTAAATCAGGATCCATGGTTGGAAAAAAGAAGCCTTTTGGCGATGCTTTGTTAAAGGACACTTCCTTCTACTCCAGAAACAGTGATTGTTACAGAAAATCAAGGACATAAAATTATAGTAGCTGTGGTCTGCATACAGAATCATCTCTCTCTCTCCTCCCCTCCCTTTTCCCTTTTCCCCTCCATCATCCTTCCTTCCCCTCCCCTCTCTCTCCTTTCCTCTCCTCTCTGCTTTCTCTCCTCCAAGTTTATAAGAGACCATAATCCCAGGCATTCTTAGAATGTTTTTTTTTTCTGAAAGGAAATCCTATGATTTGTCTAAGCCTTAAAGGACACTATGCTGTCAGACTTATTAGATTTATTAAAGGAGATAAAAACTTAGCTAGGAGCAATGCCATCCAGGTCATCACAAGGCTTTTAGAAATGATCAATACATTTGGTGCTCATATCTAATGATTAAGGCTCATATCAAGTGTCTATACATCTTTTAGTTGAATACCTCAATTTCTGAAAAGTAGGGAAGCATTATAAAGATTCCATCAGATACGAGGGCAAGTTCCAACAGTGCTTTCTAAGGAAGATACTCAAAGTGAGTGGCTGTGTACAGGCTCAAATCTGGGTCTAGCAAGCTCAAACTAATCTACCAAAATGTGTATCAGTCAAGGAAATGAGAAATGCAGAGATAAGACCTTGGGGATCCATTTAAAGATTAGCTCTGGAAGTCTTCAGGGGGACTCTTAAAATTCTGAGTGTAACAACTTGCCATTGATTCTCTTTACATCCAATATGAAATGCAGGGGTTTAAAAATAGCATCTTCTCTTCAAGCATCTGACAATGACCTTCAGGCAACATACAGATAAACCTGAGTTTGCATCTTAGTTTCATGCTAGAGTAAGCATGAAAGCAATGGTTCTCTGCCTTTACTATATGAAGTTTGAATTTTCAGACAGAAGCAGATGAAAGGAGAGGAGCAGGGTAAAGAGAAGGGTACAAAAGTATGTGTCCCCCAAAGCCTTCTCCCCCACCCTCAATGTCTAATCAGAGGGACAAAGAAATAATGTCAAACCTCATGGGTTCATGGAATTAAAAAAAACACATCGAAACCAAGTATTGAAAAGTAGGGTGAAGGAAAGTTGCAAGGGGACAAATTAGAATCATTATTGTTGTTGTTAATATTCAGTTATTTTCAATCATGTCAGACTCTGTGACCCTATTTCGGGTTTTTTTTTTGGCAAACATGCTCCAGTATCTTTGGTCTTCTGTTTCCTTCTTTTGCTCATTTTACAGATGAAGAAACTGAGGCAAACAAAGTTAAGTGATTTTCCCAGGGTCACACAGCTTATAAGTGACTAAGACCAGATTTGAATTCAGGAAGATATAGACTCTATCTACTGAGCCATCTTGCTGCCACAAAAGAAGCACCATTAAGGGCAAAGGGAAAACACCTTGGTATATTTTTGCCTTTTATAGACATTTCTCATTTATATCCCTTTCTCTCTGTTTCCACAGCCACTGCCCTAGTTCAGACCCTTATTGGGTGTTACTTGGACAAATCTCCCTGCCTCAAGTCTCTCTTTTTTTTTTTTTTTAAACTCACACCTTCCATCTTATAATCAATACTGTGTATTGGTTCTAAGGCAGAAAAGTGATAAGGGCTAGGCAATGGGGGCTAAGTGACTTGCCCAGAGTCACACAGCTAGGAAGTGTCTGAGGTCAGATTTGAACCCAGGACCTCCCATCCCTAGCCTTGGCTCTCAATCCATGGAGCTACACAGTTGCCTTCTCAAGTCTCTTCCTTAGTCCATCATCCACTCAGCTCCCAAAGTGATTTTCCTGAAGTGTACAGTAGTGATTATGGGAAAACAAGTTTTGTTCTCCATTCTCAGATCCAAGCTTTGGAATTTTTGAGCATTAGAACTGATTGATGAGTCAAAGGAAGAATAAAATGAAGGAAAAAAAATCTAACCCCTCTTCCCCATGGCTGACTCTCTTAGGAGCCTTAGCTCTGGGCTTGTATAGACAATGAGGTAATCTTCCCCAGCACAGGTGACCATGAGCTCATCCAAAGTATAAAGGTATCCAACTTTGTTTATGGTCTGAATCTTGGATTTAATTCAATTCTCCAGAGTCTCTGGACTCTGAAGCATGTTGCCAGTGTGAATAACAGATTGACATTTATTCAAAGGCATTATTTCACATGTTCAACTGTTTTGCCTCTATGAAATGGGCCAGCAGTCAATCAGTAATGCAAGAAAGCATATATTCTAGCAACAAATATGAATTTATTTGCCTTCACAAAGGAAGGGCAGCACTTTCAGAATTACAAATTTGGAGTTACAAAAATCCTAAATTGCAAATGCATCCTTATACGTCTTATAGGAACCATACCTCTATCACAGCCATCAATCAGAAATGATAGGAAGTGCAACTCAGTTTCGCCGGTCCTATTGCAACATAGACTCAAGGATCCAATTGGCGGGGACAAGTCAGAAAGTCTTAACACTTTCAACAATGATTTGTTCAGTGTGGAGATTTCCTATACTTATAACGGCTGAACCCTTTCAGTTCTTAGAAATAAAATGGCACCTCCAGTGCTCAAAGACTCATAAAATTTCAGATTCATAAAAGTTAGAACTAGAAAGGACTGAAGGTTTTCTAGTCCAACTCCCTCACCCCACAGTATAGATGAAAAAACTGAGGCCCAGAGAGGGTACGTTATTTGCCCAAGTTAGTTAGCGAAGAGGTGGGATTCATACTCAGATATTCTAATTCTAAATCCAACTTCACCCATTATAGGTAGAGTGCAAGTTCTAGTAAGTTCTCTCAAGGTAGAATATCTTTGAATAGGAGCTCAACAATGAACTCAGTGGCTCCCTCTCAACTCCAAGATCAAATAAAAATTTTCTCAGGGTTCAAAGCATTTCATAAACTGACCCTTTCCTATATTTCTAGTCTGTTTACACCTTTCTTTGCCCTACCTTCACATCATGAATCCTTCAATGCAATGATGCTGGCCTGCTTGCTGTTTTTCAAACATTATTCTATTCCATCTTCTAATTCCAAGCATTTTCACTAAGCATTCCTCCCTATGCTTAGATTACCATCCCTCTTCATCTTTGTTTCATGGCTTCTCTGGCTTCCTTTAGTCCTAACTAAAATCCCTTTTTCTAGAAAAGACCTTCCCTCATCCTCCTTAATGTCAGGGTCTTCTCTTTATTGATTATTTCTAATCTACCTTGTTAGTAAATAGTTCTTTGCACATTGTCTTACTCATTAGACTACAAGCTCCTTGGGGGCAGAGACTATTTTTTAGCTTTTCTTTGTATACCAAGTATCTAGCATAGTCCCTGGTGCTTTAAAAAATGGTTATTTATGGACTATTATTGGAGTCCTGCCTAATTCAATGTGACATTGGTGTGGGTTATATGTATATGTGGTGGGTACACCAGGAGTAGCAGTAACAGCTCACACTGACAAGTGTTTGGGAGATAGGGTATTTGTAAGAATTTAAATTTAACTTAAAAGTTGCTGATTGATAGACGAAGAGAGTTTGATTCACTCTTCACATATGACTTTACATCCTACAGGAGCACAATTTCCTGTTCTGAAGAATTGGAAGATCCATTGATTGTCATTAAAAAAAAATCTATGCTAGAAGCCAGCTTTTAATTTGCTCTTTGTTGTTGTTCAGTTGTTTTCAGTCTTGTCCAATTCTTAATCCAGCTTAGGGCTTTCTTTTTCTTTTTTATTTCTTTTTGGTTTAAATTTTTTTCTGGGTTATACATGTATTATCAATCAAAACATATTTCCATATTTTACTTAGGGTTTTCTTGGCAAAGATACTGAACATTACTGCCATTTCCTTCTCCAGTTCGTTTGACTAGTGAGGAAAATGAGGCAAACAGGGTTAAGTATTTGCCCAAGGTCACATAACATGTCAGTGCCTGAGGTCAGATTTGAACTCAGGAAGAGGAATCTTCCTTACTCCAGGACTAGTATTCTATCCACCATATTACCTAGGTGCCCAATTTGCTCACTAGGTGGCACTATATTGGAACCACCAGCCCAGTGTTCCCATTTAGATCTTTTGGTCGCAGATATGTGTATTTGTCAAAAATGTCTTCTTGATCAATACTTCAGTTTCAAAAAACTAGACTACAGAAAAATCCTCACTGACCTGAGTTCTTCATCTATACCAGTGATTCCCAAAGTGGGTGCCACCGCCCCCTGGTGGGTGCTGCAGTGATCCAGGGGGTGGCGATGGACACAGGTGCATTTATCTTTCCTATTAATTGCTATTAAAATTAAAAAAAATAATTTCCAGGGGGCTGAGTAATATTTTTTCTGGAAAGGGGGCAGTAGGCCAAAAAAGTTTGGGAACCACCGATCTAGACTAAGAGATGATAACATATATTTTAAATTTTTAGAAAATTATAGGAAAATTTACAACTCACCTTTACACTATCTTTGTAAAAAAATTTTGGCTAAATATTGATCGATCTCATTCATAAGACACAGACAAGAAATATTCAGTACCACTTGTTTTATTGCATGAAGAAGAAAATGAAATAGAAATATTCAGCATTTGATTCCCCTAATGTCCTATCACGAATTCTCCTCATTTTCTGGAAGAGGTGCGTGTGGGTGTATGTGTACGCATATGTGCACAAATGTGCACTCAGGACCTCATCCCAGGGTGGTCCTTAGAGTGATTTAGGAGAGAAAGGTCTGCCCATTCTCCTTTCTCCCATTGGCTCACCAGTCGTCCATACTCCCAAACACCTGGCATTGCCCAGTACTTTTGAATTCACCAAAGGTTAGAGAATGTATCGGAAGGTTGGATGGAATTTTTTGGCCATGTCACTAAAGTACATATAGGCAAATACAGTCTAGGTGCACCATCATGGTTATTATTAACTTGCTTGATGTTGCAGTGTTCATTCTTCTGGCTTACAGCCATAGAACATGCTTCCATTCTTGCCTCCAGACATGGAAGCCTGAAGGTGAAGGAACTGTTTTTGGCCATGCAAGACTCATGCTGAAGGGTTCAATATGGAAGATGGCCAAGAGTCTCCCAAGTGGCTGCTCTGTGAAATAGACTACTTTGTACAATGCACAGTGCTAGGCACTGAGGGAAGATGTAAATGTAACATTGAGTGGAGGAGTCTTGCCATAATTCTATAAATTAAAAAACCTAAAGGGTGATCCCATTTCTATATTATTATTATATGAATTATAAGTATGCATGTTATATATCATCTTTTTCCAAATCAAGTCAATAAGCATTTATTAAATTCTTGGCTTTCTAGGCTTTCTCTGTCTTTGTATATATACACACATATACATATATATACATGTGTATGCATATATGCATGATATATCTCTGTGATTCCATTTTCTATTATTATTATATCAATTAGGTTCATACATTATACATAGATATAAAACATATCAGTCTTTAACTGAAAAACTGATATAGTGGAATCACAAGGTTAGACAGGAGGAAACCAGGCATTGTGTCTAGGCAGTCTCCTGGCCAACGTGTAAGTCTTGTCTTTTCCCATCACTGCATGCCATCTGGTATTACTTCATCTAGTGTTACACTGACATGAGAATTTCATGTCTGACCCTGAAAGACCATAATCTGAGACTTTAGGGGGAGCCAGAATTTCCAAAAGTCTATGTTTATACTTATGAGCACTGAAAAGCAGATGGGCAACTTGTGGTGTACTGGGAAGCAACTGTGGGGTTGCAGGGAGAAGGCTGAGTTGAGAATTAGACCCTGACATTATTAACTAGTTGCGTCTCTGAACTTCATTTTCTTCATCTGTAAAATGAGTCTGTTTGACTAGATCAGGTTCTTAACCTGCGGTCCATGAACATGTGAATCTGTGGATAGATTTTTTTAGGGAGTCTGTGAACTTGGATAGGAAACAAATTATATTTTTTAATTTGTATTAACCTGTAACTGAAATTTAATATTTCCTTTAATTTTGAATATAGGCAAATTATTCTGAGAAGAGATCCATGTAAGTTTTACCAAACTGCCTAAGAAAATGATGAAACAAAAAATGTTGACTACTAGGTCTGTATCCTAAAAGAGATTTTTTTTAAAAGGAGGGTGGAGTGGGAAAGAACCTACTTGTACAAAAAGCTGCTCTTTTTTTGTGGTGGCAAAGAATTAGATATTGAAAGGATGTTCGTCAATTGGAAATGGCTGAACAAATTATTGTATATGATAGTAGTGGCATATTATTGTTCTCTAAGATATGATTAGCAGGATGATTTCAGAAAAACCTGAAAAGTCTTATATAAATCGATGCAAAGTGAAGTGAGCAGAACCAGGAGAATATTGTACACAGTAAGCAACATTGTACAATAAATAACTGTGATTGTCTGCTATTCTCAGCAATACAATGATCTAAGACAATTCCAAAGGACTGATGATGAAAAATGCCATCCACCACCAGAGAGAAGTGCTGATGGAATCTGAATGCAAACTGAAGCATATTAACTTTTGCCTTCTTTCTTCAATTTTTTTTTCTATAAAATGACTAATATAGAAGTATGTTTTACATGTATAACTGATGTCAGATTGCTTATCATTTCAGGGAGAGAGGAGGAAAAGAATTTGGAACTCAAAATTTAAAAAATGAATGTTAAAATTGTTTTTACATATAATTAAGGAAAAAATAAAATATTTTTTTTAAAAATCCCTAGTCTAGATAGGTGAAAGAGTCAGACATAGGCCTACATCATGGGACTTTATGATTGTAACTCAATAAAATTTGCAGAAATGAAGGTTATGTGACTGCTAAAAGAATCTTAACTTACAATAAGGATTTTGGAAAAGACCTGATTTAAAAAAAAAAAAAGCAAGGAACAATTTCTTAGTCAAGTGAAATTTCCAAAGAAATAAAAGGTCTTTCTTTCCTATAAAATTTACCTACTCCCATGCCTACTAGCAAAATAAGAATAAAAGGACGGATCTTTAAAATCTTACCTTATTATGAATTGGCTGGATCAAGGATCTCTCAAGCTTCTTTCCCCAGCAATGTTACAGAGTGTTAGACTAGAAACGAATCATTCTACCTTAATTTCTTCATCTACAAGGAAGACTTCCCAGAAGGAATTTACATACCAGCTATGTAGGTGTTAATGAGTATCAGTCAGGAAAAAAATAAATAAAAATAGTCAATTAACAAATTGCATTAAGCATGGGAGTATATGTCACATACAAACACAGAACGAATGACCAAGAGGAAGACAAGACCTGAAAAATGGAGGCATATATTTGATGTTCCCAAACAGAAGCAGATTTAAAAGGTATAGAATTATCAATCAATCTCAATTGGTTTAAGAAAAATAAAATATGCAGAACATAAAATCAACACATATGTCTGAGGCATCTGCTAGTCACTTCCCATTCTGGGTCTCAGTTTCCCTATCTGCAAAATTAGAGGTTTGGGCCAGATGAACTCTAAGGTCCCCTCCAGCTTTAAGTCCCCTGTTGTAGGTCTATGTTTGGTTCTGGAACACTGAAGGAAAAAAAAAGTGAATTGAAATAAGCTCCTTAAGTTCATGATGCTTAAAAAAAATAATGGCTAGTCAACTGGAATAAGGGGCTTGCCCAGGATCACACAGCAAGGAACTATCTGAAACCACATTTGAACCAGGACCACCCATCTCTAAGCCTGGCTCTCCATCTCCTGAGCCATCTACCTATGGTCCCCCATGCCTGGAACTCTTTCTTTCTCCTTCCAATTTCCCTGGTTTCCTTCAAGTTTCAGCTGAAGTCCCACCTTCTGCCAGCAGCCTTTCTCAGTCCTCCTCTGATATTATTTCCAATTTCTCCTGTCTATATCTTGTTTGAACACAGTTGTTTGCATTTGTCTCCTTCATTAGACTCTGAATTCCTTGAGAACAAGAACTGTCTCTCCCCTTTCTTTGCATCCCCAACATGTAGCACAGTGCTGGGCACATAGAAGGCAGTAAATGCATGTTTGTGTGACTTAACCTGGCCTGAGGGACAGTTGGGACAGGAAGAAGGGAGGGAAGGTGGAGCCAGAATTGGTTGATTTGGGCTTTCATGGTTGGGAGTTCCACTCTGGGTCTGGCATTTAAAACAGAGCCTTCATTACAGTCAATCTTTTTGCCTTTTTTTTTTTTTTTTTTTTTTTTTTTTTTTAGGAGACCCTGAGAGAGCTGAGTACAAATCAGAAACCAGAGACCTGGAGGCAGACCGAGTCTTTGGGAGATGGGGGTTTGGGGTGGGAGTAACATGGAGCTTCCCCCATCTCTGCCTTGGGAGCTGTTTCAGATTGCCTTGGGAGTAAAGACACTCGCACCCAGAAACTCATGTCCTTATGGGAGGAGAGCTCCATAAGAGTTTATTCCTGAATCTAGTCGTGTAGAAGAGGCAAGGGAAATAATTTCTCTGTCAGAGATATGGGAACAAAAGAGAGAGAGAGAGAAAGAGAGAGAAAGAGAGAGAGAGAGAGAACCAAATCAAATAATGGAAGTTCCTGAATTCTGGTCTTCTGAGGGATTTCTTGTACAATGTGGATAATTTGGGGAGAATTCAGGAACCGGTCCTTCTGTGGAGAGAAGGGGGAGTTTCGGTTTAGCCCAGGAGAGAAAAAGCTAACCATGTTTTGCAGTCCCATGCCTAATAGCAATCCTATGGGAAGAGTGTTCGTTAATTTTGTGTTCCTCCAACAACGAGGCCAATCCAAGAGAAGATTTCTTTTCCCATAGATTTGTTTCATCTTGGCCCAAATTTTTGTTTGGGAGTTCAGATATCCCCATAGGGCTGGACAGCATGAAACAGAGCAAGCAAAAAGCACATATTGTCTGCCGCACAATGTAATTATTGAATGAAAGAGTCTTTGAGCCGACTTCCGGGTTGGCCTTGTGTTCTCTAAGCACCAACTCAATCTGTTCTCTTGCTGTCAGACTTCGGACACATTTTATTGAAAGTTTGTATAATTCACTTTCAAAACCTCCAGACTTTTCCCACCTCCCCTCTCTTCTCTTTTCTCTTATAACCCTCCAAAGAACAGGAAGGAAATAAAAGCTTCTCAGAATACACTTCAGCCCCTGAAGCTTGACAATCTTGAGCCACATAATAAAGGGAGATATTTATTTACTTAGCAAATTGGGATTTTGCCATTGTGCCTTCCCCTTCCCTCTTCAACCCAGCATTTTCAAGAGGCAGAAAGTACAAAGAGCAAACAGCTGGGGGTGGGAGACTGAGGAACCTGTTATTGTAGATTTCCCACTCCTCTGCTTTTAAACTGTTACTAGTCCCGTCTAAATTGGATCCATCAATACTAACTTCAGCACGAGAAAACCCATTACTAGCCCATATTCCATTGGGTGTAATAAATGTGCATATACACACACACCATGCAGCCTGAAAAGAGGGATCCTTTTTTTCTTTTTTAATTCCCATGTATTAAGGAAAGAGGAATCAGTCTGGAATTACATTCAGCTTAAATCTCCTGTAAGTGAACAATCAAGCACATTACCAGGAATACTAATGCCCTCATCTGTTTCCTCTTTGGTGAGTTCTGCTACTCCCAAAGTTGAGTGTTAAAAGTTAAAATTGAAATTGGTGGTGCTTCTAATTTAACAAATAATGATGTTCTCAAGGAGGAATCTTGGAAGCCCTTCGGATTTTTGTTCTCTACATAAGTTGGCAGTGGGGGGTGGGAGCTGGGATTCTCTGCCACAAAGAATCTCTGTATGTCCAGGATGGATGTCCTACTCCTCAAAATACAAAACTACAGCCATCAGGGTCATCCAAGAATGCAAAACTGAACAATATGGTGCAGTGGAGAGAGGTGTGAGGCAGGACAGTGAGAGTTCGAATCTTGGCTTGGCTACAAATGGGATCTATTGTAGTGACTAAAAACTTTCTGGTTTGCTTTGGACTAGATGTCCATGGAGGTCTCTTCCAACTCTGAAATTCCAAGAGAAGAGAGAGAGAGAGAGAGAGAGAGAGAGAGAGAGAGAGAGAGAGAGAGAGAGA
>NC_058132.1:452783129-452878768 GCF_016433145.1 Gracilinanus agilis
ACTCTTCAAACAAATAAGTACCTTAAAAAGTATTATATATACTCTTATACCAGAATTACCCAAAACACCACACTGGGGTCATTAGCCAAATATCACAGAGGGATTGCAGGAATGATAATCTGATGGGATCAGCTGAAAACTTGTCAACCTATCTCCTAGTCACTCTACATTTGAAATATAAAAGTTTTCAGAAGTGGGATGTGATAGAACATTTCCTAAGAAAACACTGTCAGTGCCAGTCATCCAGTTTATTTCCTATTTTGTTAAGAAAGATAATAAGGGGCAGGCAGGTAGCTCAATGGATAGAAAGTCAGGCCTAGAGATGGGGATGTCCTGGATTCAAATATACAACTCTGGTCAAGTCACTTAACCCCAAAAGCTTAACCCTTCCCACTCTTCTGCCTTGGAACTGATACTTGCTATTATTGATTCTAAGACAGAAGGTAATGGTTTTTAAAAAAAAGATGGAAAAGAAAAAGAGGAGAGGAGAGGAAAGGAGAGGAAAGGAGAGGAAAAGGAGAAGAGAAGAGAAGAGAAGAGGAGAGAAGAGGAGAGAAGAGGAGAAGAGAAGAGAAGAGAAGAGAAGAGAAGAGAAGAGAAGAGAAGAGAAGAGAAGAGAAGAGGAGAGAAGAGGAGAGAAGAGGAGAGAAGAGGAGAGAAGAGGAGAGAAGAAGAGAGAAGAGAGAAGAAAAAGGCAGGACGTTAGCACCAAAAGAAGCCAGATCCTTTCTCTCTTGTTTTAAATTTTATTTATTTTGTAGAGGCAGCTCCAGGTAATTTGAGTAAATCAGCCCATCTGCTCCAGGGTACAGAAGAGGTAGTAGCTCCTGTAGGAGACTCACCACCTGGACACTGGGAGGAAAGAAGTCAAATAATAATGAGTCATCATTAGCCTACATGGTTTTGTGGACAGAGGTCTGATTGCCAGGTCTGAGAAGAGGTTTCTTGAGGAGGCAGCTAGGTGGTGCAATGAAAGGGCATTGGGTTTGGAATCCAGACGACCTGAGTTCAAATGTAGCTTGTATGACCCAAGGCAAGTTGTTTAATCTCTGTTTGCCTTAGGAGAACCTTCTTCCTGAGTTGTTGTTTCAAAAGTAATAAGATTTATAAAGTGCCTGGCACACATAGTAGGCTCTTAATAAATGCTATTCTCTTTTCTCTATAGCCTTGAGAAATTCATGTAAAAACTAAGGTTTTTAAGTATCAATGTGTAAAAGAAAGAATAAAGGAGTTAGATGTGGTTTTGTGTCATAAATGCACCTTGCAACCCCTCCAACCCCTCTACAAAGCATTTGCTAAAGAGTTTGTCCTCTGGGAAACGGAGAGAGCTCTGTCTTCTGGAGGGGGAGGGGGAGGAATAGCAGAACTAAAAAGGACATTTGATGTCCTTGGGATAAAACAATGACTTGAGAACTCAGGAGAATGGTCAGAAGAGGAATTATTATTCTGTCGAGGTAGGGGAAATAGCAATAGGAATCAACAACCAAATGTCACAGTGGGAAGTTGACATCTACTAATTGCTGCAAGAAGTGATCAGTGCTGCAGAAACACAAGAGTCATGAAGGAGAGAGGTAAGGACTAGGCAATGGAGGTTAAGTGACTTACTCAGGGTCACACATAGCTAGGAAGTGTCTGATACCACATATGAACCTAGGATCTCCCATCTCCAGGCTTGGCTCTCTCTCCTGAGCCACCAAGCTGTCCCATGAAGTTGATTCTTTGAGTCCAAGTTTAAGATTTTATTCTTGTCCCTATTACATTTTTTCTTATCGTGTTTGGCCCAATCCCAGCTGATCAAGATCTTTTGGGATATGGTGCATTATCCAGTGGGTTAGGTTATGATAACTGTACTATCCAAGCCTTTATCCAAATAGCTGATAAAAATGACAAATAGTACAAAGTCACTTCTCTGGAGACTTCCATCTAAGTTTACATTGGACCGAGTTAATACTGACTACCCTTTGGGTCTATTCATAATAATGTCTTTTAATTAAATTGTCTTTACTGAAATTAAATTAAAATGTCTTTTAATAAATGTCAACACACCAATTATACTCTTACCTTGTCTTCATTTTTTCATATTTCGTTTCACTAAAATGGTGTTTGAAGCTTTATCAGATATTTTTCTATAATATAAATATATAATTTATAACATAAATATACAATATGGTATAAATATAAATATATATAATATAACTATAAATATAAGCTATATTTTTAGCATTCTCCTGATTTACCAATTTAGTTACTCTATCCAAAAAGAAAAGCAACCCATTCTGGCCTGGTCTGTTCTGGATGAAATCATGCTGTTTGTTTCTGATCACTGTTTATTTTTCTCACTAGAGGAATATAAATTGGTGTATCACTAGTATAGGAACTACAAACTTGAATATTGTAGATATAATTTTACAAAAATTAAAATGATATTGAAGTCAAGAAGAGACAAGTAAATAAAATTTGGTGTTATGTCTCCTAAAAGGCACCCAACATGTTCTTAATACAACTTATCATGAATATAAATAGGAGGATGTATATGGGGTAAAAACTGACAGTAGAAATGGATATCAGAATAGTGGGGCTCAGAAAACCATTGTTCTGTTCCTGATATGTCAGTGACTTTCTCTGGAATATTGAAAAAAAAATCATTTGATAATTCCATGCTTCCATTTCTTTAGCTTTATCTGTCGAGGTATCTTTTAAAATGTAAAAGTTAATGAAATAATAGTCTGAAATAAAGTAATTGTTTAAGAAGAAACTTCCCTGGGTCCATCTTTTTGCATGCAACCCCAACCTTCTCTTCCTATCTCCACTCAACCTCTATAACAGTGATTCCCAAAGTGGGTGCCACCGCCCCCTGGTGGTGGGTGCTGCAGCGATCCAGATGGTGGTGATGGCCACAGGTGCATTTATCTTTCCTATTAATTGCTATGAAAATTTAAAAAAATTAATTTCCAAGGGGCTAAGTAATATTTTTTCTGGAAAGGGGGTGGTAGGCCAAAAAAGTTTGGGAACCACTGCTGTATATCTAAGCACTGACATGGGATGTGCCTAAGAAAAGTAACATGCAAGTCTCAGACTCACATAGTCAATAAATTAGGCCTTGATTATTCACCTTGTAAAAAGATTTACATGTGAAAAAATTAATCAAATAATAATTGTTTAAATCAGAGTTCTTGACCTGTGTAAGAATGGGATTTGTGCAAGGTGGTTGGGACAGGAGGAGCCAGAGAAGAAGTGGCTGACAGTTGGTGACAGTTGGTGATGGTTGAGACCGAAGGGAATTCTGGGAGATTCTCCAGAGGAGGAAGGAGAGGAGAGGGCTTCCGGAGGAGGACTGGGAGAGGAAGGAGGTGGACATTCCAGCTTGGATTTAGTCCTGAGGGCTTCCTGAGGATCTTTCTTTGGACATTGAAACCCTCATTCCCTGATCAAAGGCATCTCATTGCTTCTCAGCCAGCAAGACTTCAACCATCGAGTTAGCTAAGTTTTGGGACTCCATTTTGGGAGCAATCTCTTAGGCTCCTTCTCCCATTACCCAACTTACAATTATAGGAAAGGATAGAAATAGAAATAGAAACAGAAGGAGAAGAGGCAAGAGGAGAAGCTTAGAAGTGGGAACCATTGGCTTTCCCACCTAAGTGATGGACCCCATTGGAATAGCAAAGAGGGCACCCCAAAATCCCTCTGCCCTTTACCCCTTTTCCCAACCCCTATATTGCAAATATTAAAAGCCATTCATTAGTCAGATAGCGTTCCAGAGTGCCTGAGAGATGAGGGGGAGGGGAATCACAGCTTGGTCTAGCTGCCTCCATCCTGAAGCCAGACCACCTGCCGTGAATTTGGCTGACCTTGGGGGAGGCTTGTGTGAACCCCGCCCTCATTCAGAATCGGATTGAGGTCCCCCATACCTCATCTTATAGGGAAGCCTTGCCGCCAAGTCCTATGGGGTGCCATGACCATCCAGGTCACCCAGTTTAGGGGTGACACCCCCTCAAAGTCTCCTAGTGCATATTCGACAAGAGGGGAGAGCTAGAAGAGAGTATCACCTCATAGACTCTCTCTCTCCCCTCTATCATAACATTAATTACTGGCTCTGTTAATTATTACAGTTTTGACAGAGGCTCTCATTATTCTTATACCTGGGATCTGTGAACTCTTAATAATTTTGATAACTACAATTCAATATGATTGGTTGTAATCATACAGATATAGATATCTTTTAAACCCTTATCTTCCAGTTTAGAATCAATAGAAAATGAAAGTTAAGTGATTTGCCCGAGGTCACACAGCTAGGAAGTGACCCATGACAGATTTGAATCTTGGACTATTTATCTCTAGGCCAGACTCTTAATCCACTGAGCCATTTGCATCCTATATATTTTCAAACAGGCATAAATGCACTAAAAATGTACTCATTGAAAAACATTTTGAGAAGAGGTCCATAGGTTTCACCAGATTGCCAAATGAGTCCATGATATAATAAAGGTAATGGAATTTGTGGTGAATCATGAGTTTCCCTTGAATTTTTAAAATACAATTTTATTTGTATTGGGTATCAATGTGTATTGATTTTATTTGGAGGATCTGTTGAATTCTCTAGAGCAGTGATGGATAAACTTTTTAAAGAGGGGGCCAAAGAAAAGGAAATGCTCATCTGTCAGTCTGTTTCTAAGGCAACTCTTTCGAAGTTTCATTGTATTATATCCTATTCTTTGTATTCATCAGATTAGGAATAATGTTGCACAGTGGGATAGAACATTTCAGGGGGCCACATCTGGCCCACGGGCCCTAGTTTGCCCATCACTGCTCTAGGGCATTTCCTTCTTCAGCCTCTCCTATTGATATTGGTGCATAGGTTGCAATTATTATCATGGTGATTTATTTGCTTATTCTTATTGTAAGTACTGAAAATGACCAGGTATTCCATTAAACAATGTTTCTTATTTCATTTTAAAGCGTATAATAAATCTAGATCCATCATCTACTTTCTTTGCCTCTCCAAATAGTACCTTTGAGTCGCTTTACTATAGCTATGACTTCCTTCTTTATTCTATTGTTATTTATTATAAGAAATTCAAAATTGGAGGCTGCTAGATGGCTCAGTATATTGGGACCCAGACCTAGAGACAGGAAGTCTTGGGTTCAAGTCTGACCTCAGATACTTCCTAGTTATGTGACCCTGGGAAAGTCACTTAACCTATGTAGAATTCCTTACTCTGCTGTCCCATGCCTCTGTTCTCTGCACATACTTAACTTTACTTATAACACTTCCTAGCCCTTGATGTTCACTAATGCCTTGGAACCAACATACAATATTGATTTTAAAATGGAAGATAAGTTTTTTTTTAACCCTTGTACTTCGGTGTATTGTCTCATAGGTGAAGATTGGTAAGGGTGGGCAATGGGGGTCAAGTGACTTGCCCAGGGTCACACAGCTGGGAAGTGGCTGAGGCCGGATTTGAACCTAGGACCTCCTGTCTCTAGGCCTGACTCTCACTCCACTGAGCTACCCAGCTGCCCCTGATAAGTTTTTTTTTTTTAAATGACTCCAAAACAAAGACTTTCAAAATTGTTATGATTCAGCTCATCCAGTAATGTGTTTATTTGTTGGTCATGGTATAAAGAGCATACATTTAGAATATCAATAACTAAGTTATAGATAGTGTAGGAACAATCATTATTCTATTATTCTTAGAACTCTTTCTACCAATGTGCCAACATCTTTGAAAGAATGGAAAAGGGCAACAGAGAACTAAAGTCTTGTATGTATTTTTTATCTCAACATTTGTGATAGACAATCACCAAGTGGCCAGCCTCCTGATGACAACCTTCTCTGTAACCAAGTAGATGGTTCTTCAGAAAATAGTCAATTGATTAATGGACCTATCCTTTCTAGAACGGTACAACTTGCCAAAGCTTGAGTTGTTTATCCTTCAATTCTGCTTTGCTCATGTAGTACAGCATCTTCTTTGATGCTACATGGTCCTGTTGTAGTGTCTCCCATGTTTCCCATGTCTCCTATGTCTCCCAATTGACACCAAAGTTCTTCAGAGATACCTTAAGAATGTTCTTATCCAGCTTCTTCTGACCAATATATGAGCTCTTCCATTGTGTGACTTCTCTGTCAAATAGTCTTGTTGGCAAGTGTGTATTTGACATTTGTGCTTTGTGGCCAGCCCATCAGAGTTGGCTCTTTGTAATAGAATTTGAATTGCTTGGCAGTTCAGTTCTAGAAAGAGGACTTCATTGTCTGGTACCTTATCTTGCCAGGTAATCTTCAGGATCTTCCTGAGATAATTCAGGTGGAAGCAGTTCAGTTTTCTCACATGGTGCTGATAGACTGTCCTTGGACAGTGTAGAACAGCACGATGGCTTTGTAGACTTTCAGTTTGGAATGTAGGTTGATACCTCTTTATGCCCACACTTTCTTTTGGAGCCTCCCAAACATGAGCAAGCTCTGGCAATATATGCATCAACCCATCATCTCTGCAGGTAGCCCTAGAGAGAGTACTGCCAAGGTAAGTGAATTTATCTATAGCATTCAAAACTTCTCCACTGATTGTAACCAGCGATTCTGTGTATGGATGATGTGGTGCTCACTGGTGGAAAATATATTTTCTTGATGTTGATTGGCAGGCCCAAATTAGCATGGGCAGCAAAGAATTAATCCCTACTCTGATGCATCTCAACTTCAGAGACTGCATTGAGTACATAACTATCTGCAAACAAAAAAGTCTCACAGCAATTCTCCCGCTGCTTTGCTTTAGGCTTGTAGACTTTTCAAGTTAGTTTATCGTCAGTGTGAGAAGCTGTTCCTGATGTCATCTTCATCTTATTGAAGATGTCTGACAGCATCTTAGAAAACATCACTCTGAAGAGCATAGCAGCAAGTGCCCAACCCTGCTTCTGTGATAATTAGATGAAGTCTACACTACCCATCTTTAGATTTAATCACCAAAGGTGAAAGCACCTTCCAGTTCTGGGAGGTCCTAACCCACGTGTGCCAGAGTGGGTGACAATCAGAATCAATTGACTGCTCCCTAAGCAGTACTGTAAGAATCATCTATTGTGATTGGACTTGCAAATTGGAGGTGGATGCAGGAAATGATGAAAGATGCTATCTTTTAATTATGATGGTAACTTCCTGTGGAGGCAGTTGGTGCTTTGAACTTGGTGTGGAAGGCTCTCTGGTGAGACCTCAGACTGCTTCCCTTTGAATTGTCACGTGGGTAAGTTAGGCTGACTCTCTGTATCTTCCCTTGGTGTTTCTGGAGGCTCTACCCTCAGGGAGGCCTTTTTTGCCTCTCTAATTGTAAAAGGCCTTGTGGCTAGAAGCCTTGTTTATTATTATTTTTTTAATCTTTTTTTTAAACCCTTAACTTCTGTGTACTGGTTCCTTGGTGGAAGAGTGGTAAGGGTGGGCAATGGGGGTCAAGTGACTTGCCCAGGGTCACACAGCTGGGAAGTGTCTGAGGCCAGATTTGAACCTAGGACCTCCCATCTCTAGGCCTGACTCTCAATCCACTGAGCTACCCAGCTGCCCCTAGAAGCCTTGTTTGATTAAACTCTGTACCCCTCTGCTGGGGCCTCTAAATTCTTACCTGGTCCGGGCCTCTGGTCTGGGCCAGAGTTCCTCTCTCTCAATTTCCCTACCTTCAACCTTCCTAATTGTAAATAAATCAACATAAAAGTCAATTATGACTTGAGATTATTCTTAATTGAGGATTGATAATAGTTCAATTCTCTGGCAACCATCTTTTAATATATTGAACCCAAAAAAACCTTTTTTCGCCCTTACATTTTAATCTATTGTTGATTGGGAAAGCATGAGAGCATCATCCTTCACCTAGAACCCATGAGCCTACCATCATGAAATTGGCATACAATGCTGAGGAATTTCCCTGGGCAGCCCATTTTCACCATGTTTTTCCACAGCCCTGATGACTGATAATAATATCAAAGGCCTTGGACAAGTCAACAAATGTAATATATAGATCTCTGTTCTGCTTCTGGCATTTCTCCTGGAGTTGTCAGGCCCACAAAACCATGCTGACTGTTCCTTAGCCCTTTCTAAAAGACACACTGACTCTCAAGCAGGACACTATCTTCCAGATGATTAATTAGCTAATGAAGGTGCACTGAGGCAAGCATCTTGCCAGCAATGACTAGGAGAGAGATCTCCCTATGCTTATCACAGGACAGTCTATTTCATTTTCCTTTCTAGGAATGAACTATGGAAGCATCCTTAAGCTCTTGGGAGATGATTTTTTCTTTTCCATATAATCTGAAAGATTTCAGTCAGCTTCTATATGAACGGTGGACTGCCTGCCTTGTAGATCTCTGTTGGAATGAAATCAGTGCCAGGTATCTTGCCACTTGAGAAGAGCCTGATGGCATTCAATACCTCTTCTTCAGTTGGAAATTCTGCAGAAAGCAACTGATTATAACCTGAGGCATATGGTCAGTGGCTTCAGCATTGGTTGATGACAGTCTGTTAAGAACACTATTGAAGTGTTCACCCTATCATTCCAGGATTATATATATTCCTTATCACTTTGTTTGGTTCCATTAGCACAGAGTAGTTGAAATGTACCAGAGGTCTTTGGCCCATAAATAGTCTTCAGGGCATTATAGAAGCTCTTGGTATTATTACTGTCAGCATGGAATTGAAATTAATCTGCCTTCTTGGGGAACCAAGAATCCTGCATTTCTCTAAGCTTCACTTATACTTTGATTTTGATGGAATTAAATGCTTCCTTCTTAGAGATGGGCAAGCTATCCCATTGATGAACACTGTGGAGTTCTTGTTTCTCATTTAGCAGCTTCTGAATTTCCTCATTATTTTCATCAAATCAATCCTGATGTTTATAGGTGCTCTGGTCCAGATGTGCAAATGTGGTGCTGTACAACAAAACTCTGAAAGCTACCCACTTCTCTTCTGTTTCTCTTCACCTTTGTTGACTGTGATCTGACTCAACTTTCCCTCCAAGTCAGCAAAACACTGTTCACACACCAAGGAAAACTCTAACCTGATAATATTGAGCCTTCTGATTGTTACCTTTCCTTGAGCTGCTGCTTTTGCTGTAGGTCACTGTATGGCTTGGAAATGGTGAGTTTGTGATTGGTCCAGCACTCTGTACCACACATCACCTTCTTCCCTCTCACATCCTCCTACCTGTCACTTCTCCCGACAATGACACCATCTATAAAATGCCAATACTTGCTACAAGGGTGCATTCATGATATTTTATTGTAGTTTGGTAGACAGAAATCAGTACTGGTGATGAGAAGGTCACTAGAGGCATAAATCTTCAGTAATAAGTGACTGTTGCTGTTCCTTATTCCATTCCTCCCAAAGATTCCCTGCCATGTCTGATAGTTTGTGTCTACTCTGGCATTAAAGTAACTCAGAATTATAAGCTTGTCCTTCTTTTGGCACATTGGTTATCAGGTTATCCATGTTTTCATAGACTTTTTCTTTGACCTCATCAGGGTTGGTCATGGTGGGATTGTATGTACTGATGATGATTGTGTTGTACTTTCCTGCAAGTGGCAATCATGAGCCTTTCATTCATTACTTTTGGGAGGCATGCAATCTTGCTGGCTAGATTAGATCTGATTGGAGAACCTATACTTGCTTCATAGAATGGCCACTCCAGAAAAATGGGTATCCAGCTCTGATTTCAGATGACCTTCATTTGCCAGCCTTGTTTCATTCAGGACTGAGAGTTAAATGTGGCATCTGCTAAGTTCTTTCCCAAAAAAAGTGTTGTTCATCTCTCAGATCTACTGGTTTTCAGTTTGTTCATAAGTGTGTGCACATTCCATATACTGATAGTGAGTGGAATCCCCTTTTCAAAATTGTGTGTGTGTGTGTATATAAGTGTTTCAACCACAACATGCCATAGTAAGCAGACCAAGGTTGAGTGAAGCAGATAATTTTTAGGGTACCTTTCCTTTTTTAAATTTATTTTTATTTTATTGATTAATTATGAAAAATTTTCCATAGTTCCATGGTTCATATTCTTTCCCTCTCCTCCTCCCATCTCCCTCCCATAGCCAAAAGAGTTGTGCTCCATAATTGGAGTTAGTACCCGGACTTCGGAGAGAGAGGGCATTTGGGGACCCTTATTTGATCCCTCTTATACCCCTTCCTTGCAGTTATTTTCCTTTTTTGTTAGATAATGTTAAGGATAGGATATTGTGAGGGGAGGGAGAGTCAGTTTCTTTCTTTCTTTCTTTCTTTCTTTCTTTCTTTCTTTCTTTCTTTCTTTCTTTCTTTCTTTCTTTCTTTCTTTCAGGCAAAGGGAGTTAAGTGACTTGCCCAGGGTCACACAGCTGGGAAGTGTCTGAGGTCATATTTGAACCTAGGACCTCCCGTCTCTAGGCCTGGCTTTCAATCCACTGAGCTACCCAGCTGCCCAGAGAGTCAGTTTCTGAGTCAAAGCTACAGAAGAAACTGGAGCTGCTCTCTGGTTGTGGGGTTCATAATTGATAGAGAAATTATCCCTGTACCCTCCTTCCCTGGCCCCTCCCTCTGAGAGAAGTCTCTCAGAGTTCCATGGGGTCAGCTTCCAGTCCCTTTCAAGATGAGTGCTTAGTGATTCTTGATTTACCCCAATTCCACACTTACACAATGCACAATTCCTTTGGGTTTTACATGTTTCATTGATTTAGACCTATTTCCATATTATTGATATTTGCACTAGGGTGATAGTTTAGAGTCTACACCCCCCATCATATCCCCATCGACCCACGAGGTCAAGCAGTTGTTTTTCTTCTATGTTTTTACTCCCACAGTTCTTTCCCTGGATGTGGATAGAGTTCTTTATCATAAGTTAGGGTACCTTTACTAACCCCTTCACTCCTGCCAGAGGTGAGCAATGTAGTCATTAAAAAGACTTCTTGGATACCAAGGGGGCTACCAAATCCCACTCCTGCTTTATTCCAGTAAGAACAAAACCCAGTGCCCTGAGCCACCTGTGCTCATTGGCACAGGACTTCAAGGTAAATGAAGTAGTAAGTGATAGGTGAATTTGATTAAAATGAAGTAGAGTTGTCAGCCTCATTCTCTTTCAGAGTCAGTGGAAGAGATAACTGGCAATGGATGCTATGGCTTACTTTGGCATCTTCATTGTCTAAGCAAAGTCTCAGAGCTCCAATGTTGGAACAGAATTATTCACTTCCATCCAATCCATCAAGGGAAAGTCTTTTTTTATATTTAAGTTTAGTTTAATTTTAATTTATTTTAAATATATTTATTTAATTAATTAATTTAGAATATTTTCCCATGGTTGCATGATTCATGATTTTTCCCACCCCTTTTCCATCCCTCCTCCCAGAGCTGACAAGCAATTCCACTGAGTTTTACATGTATCATTGTTCAAAATCTATTTCCATATTATTAATATTTGCAATAGAGTGATCAATTAAAGTCCACAAGATGAAGTCGTAACAAATCTAGGTAGGTTTCTCCCTAAGTCATCAATGGGACTGAGGTTCAAAGGCTACCCTCAACCTAGTTTGGCTCATTTGCTGAGAGTTTTTTACCAGTGTGGCCACTGTGCATGCTACAGTTTCTTAAAGCCATAGGTGAAAGTTAGGTGACCTTGAGAGGGCTTTAAAAGGCTTTTCACCAGATGCACTGGTCCTCCCTAAATACTCCACATACTCATACATTCCCAGGTATAAACTTTGAGAAGATAAGATCATCTTCATGCCATGAAGAAGCATCAAAATAGAACTTTGTGAAAATTACATCAATATATACCCTGATACTCAGTGACTTCAATGAAAAAAGAATAAATAGATGAGCATGGTGAGAAATGTACTGAATACCTTGAGTAAGGAAGAAGGATAAAGTTTAAATCAAGCCATATTAAAGCCTCATGTCTTTATACAATGAATATTTTCTTTGAGAAAACAATTGGCAGGCACATGGGAAATACCAAGCAACATCACTAAAAAATGAATTCACCACTTGTTCTCCATACCTGGAATGCTCTCTCTCCTGGTCTCTGCCCTCTGCTTCCCTGGCTTACTTCAATTTTCAGCTAAAATCCCTCCTAATACAGGAAGTCATTCCCAATCTCTCTTCAAATAATAATAATAATAATAATAATAATAATAATAATAATAATAATAATAATAGACTTCCCTCAATTGATTAGCTCCAATTTGCCCTGCATATATCTTATTTGTACATAATTATTTACATGTGATTTATTCCGTTAGTTTATGAATTTCTTGAGGTCAGGCACTGTCTTTTACCTTTGTATCTATAGCACTTAATCCAGTGCATGACATATAGCAGGTATTTAATTTTTTAACTTATTGATTCCATTCTAATAGACAGAAAAAGGTCTTATTGATGTGGAAGTTAGCTCTGAATCAGCTCTCTAACAAGTTGGATAACCACCTTGTTTGAGAAAGGATTAAAATGAGCAAAAGGTATGGTTGAAACAACCTACTCATAAACCTTTTAAGTAAGTAATTAATAATGAAAAATGAGTACTGGAAAGTAGAAATGATAATGATATAACATAGTTATTTTGTATACATGTTTAATAAATATGATTCAATTGTCATAAGAATAGACCAAAAGAGTCAAGACAAAGTCTAGACTTAAGTCTAGGCTTAAAACTTGAATGCTTTCATTATTTACCAATCCAATATCAGAATAAAATTAGATTAAGTTCTCACTAGTTTTTGGCAAGAATTTAATTTTTTTTCTTTGCTACTTTCTGTACTAAATCACACAACATCTGACAATATATTCACTAGTTAGTCATGGAATAAGGATCACACATTTAGCATATCAATAGCTAGGTTTATAGTCAGTCTAAGAATTACTATTCTTAAGCACTCTTTCCCCTGATCAAACTACCACTGTGCCAGGAGTGCTATACAGGGTTGAACAGGCAATCATAAAATATATCTTCACCATGAAGTCTGAGTTAAATGGAACAAGAAATGAAATTAAGAAGCTATTAAAATCTGGGGAGAAAAGTGGTGAAGACTACAAGATAATTGCAAATCTTCACTTGATGGAAACCTAAGAAATTTTGTCTAATAATTAAAAAGAGGGAGGAAAAACACCAAAATATCAAATAATTTTAAAAAGGAGATAAGCATACTTAGACTAGAATTCTAGAGAGCCTCTTTTTGAGTTGAATGGCATGAATTCAAGTAGCAGACCAATTATACGATGTCTATATGAATTCAACTAACAATCACTTTTGAAAGCAAAAGTTAGAAGGGGATTTCAGAGGCAAGGTACAGCAAAGAATAGTTCAATTTATTGCAGAGGCTTGAAAAATGAAAAAAAAGAAAAAAAATTAGGGGCAAGATAGAATTTCCCCAAAAGAAGAATGTGGAAGATAGTCTCTGATCATCTAGATGGTTGAAAGAAATCCAATATAACAAAAATAAAAACTGTATCAAGCAAGAAACATTTTTAGCATAGTGAATAACAGAATAGATACATCAAGGGAAGTGGCTGAAAATTTAGCCTATCTATGAAACTGGAGCTCATTAGGATGAGGAAAAAAATTGTATTTATTGACTCAAATTCTTTACAGTAGTGAATGGATTACTGGCAAGGCATTTTTCCAACTTCTCATGGTTACAAGTCTGATATTATCTTTCTTAACAAAAGACATCATATATCAATTACCAAAATACAAGAATCCTAGTGATTTCTCCAAATAAAGACCAGTTATGTCTTAAGGACTATAAACAAAGTATTCATTGCTTATTTTATAAATTAAAAATCTATAAGCAATTTTAAGAAAACAACATATTGGCTAAGGAACAAAAGTATAACAAAATGCTTTGGAGCATAAAGAGTAACTTATTGTCAGCTTGGTGATTACAGAACAAACTGCCCTAAGCTAGCACCATAACATATAATGTCTTTTTGATTATGTCAAAGCCTTTGACTTAGTTCTCTACTCATAACATATTCACATAATGGAAATCAGTCAAATTGACCTGAGCACAGTGAGAATGCTAAGATATTCAATTTCTACTTGGTAAATTTTTTCCTATTCAAAACATGCCATCAACAAAATAATACTAACAAAAATTCCTAGTAAGTGAGGCATTTTGAAAAGAGGTTATTTAAGCTAATTGTGGTTCTATCTTGTCTTAAATTCATCATTCTCTCTCCTGAATAAAACTGTGGATCCTAAATTAAAGAAGTTGAAATAAAACATCTTAGTGACTTGATGTATATGATTGGCATCAACCTATCTGGTTCCACCAAAACCAAATTAATAAGTTCCTTCATTTCATAGCATTTTCTCCAGAGGGATTAAAATGTTTTTGTCTGATAAATATAAAATTATTAAAATATGATAAATAAATACAGAACATGAAGGCTTCAATTTTGAATCTAGAATTCATATTGAATCAATGGAGAAGGTAGTATCTACAAATATCTTGGTCTCCTGGTAAGACATATTGATATCAGGGAGAAGACTGGATCTGAATATATTGAGAATTATTGGCTTTCTGACTTCTAAACCGAATGGGACCATAATTAGATAAATTAATACTTTGGCAATACCAATCTTAATGTACACTTTTGAAATTGTAAAATAGGTAGTAACAGATTTGGAAAGTTTCTTACAAAAACCCATAATATATTAGCAAAACTTAGGGCTCATCACCCAAAGGCAGCTGTAGAAAGATAAGCATTTCCACACCAAAAGGAGAAAGAGGATTGGTAGACTTTCTTAGAGCACAACAAACAGGTCAAAAATCAATGTAAAAACTTTTAAAATAAGCTGATATCACTGCACAGATAGAGCAGTAGAAAAAGAAAATGACATGGAAATGTCATTTAATTTGTTAAATGTAATTACAAGTAGTTTGCCTTTAGCCTATGAACTGACTGAGATCCAAGAGGGGAAAACCTTTCCTTTTTCCTTCCCTTCCCTTCCCTTCCCTTCCCTTCCCTTCCCTTCCCTTCCCTTCCCACAAACCCTATTTAAGGCTAAATATTGTCAACTTCTCTATATGAGACTCAGAGGTCTAATACTTGATCTAGTTATTATTTATTTGGTATAAGTTTTCATTTGGTTTGACACTACTGGATGGTGAAAGATTATGTCTCTTTTGGAATATTGTTTCTTAGTTTCTCAAGGGCCAACAAGAAAAGAGCTTTCCTGAGAATCTGAATTGTCCTTCCTTGAATCCCTTCTTATTCTGTTTAATTATTTCCCAAGGGATTCCTATGAACACATTTTCCCAGAATTGGTGAGCCATTGCGTCTTTCTTAGTCATTTGATTGAGCTCTCACAGTATGGGGAAGCCGTAAGTCTGCTCCTTGCTTCTGCAAAATAACTTCTAACAGCCTTCAAAATCCCTTCCATTCTGCTGACCCCTGCTGGAAACAAGAGTCCCTGAGTTGGATTGTGGGGCCGTATGGCCCAGCTTCTGCTATAGGGGTTCTTTTGGGACCTATCCAAGTAGCATCCAAGTGTAGGATTTGGCCTTCACTGAGGTCTCCTCCCTAGTGCTGCATAGAAAAGAGTCATTACGTCCCTTGTCTGTGACATGATGGTACCTTTGGGTACAGTTCCTTAGGAAAAAAATCACGTTAATTTTTATGACTGCCTTAGTCTTCCACATGCACACATCCAAATTGCCTGGGTTCTTTTTCAGGTCTACAGCCTTACTGTGATTCCCTACTCTGTTCACAGTATGACTGGGATTTGCATCATTTTCCCTCATAAAGCTGTAATGATTCACTATCATTTTTCTAAAGGGAATTTCAATCTGGCCTCTGACTGGCCTGCTTCTAACCACTCCAGATCCCTCTATGTCACTTCTTGGATTTCACTGTTTCTACTAATAATTCCCAGTTTTGTAGCAACTGAAAATCTAATTAACACATTATTTGCTCTCTTTCTTCCAGATCAAAATGATGTTAACCAAGACCAAGCCCCAAGGCAAATGAGAAGAGATTTCCTTATATTTGGTTTAATGTCACCCAACATATGTGGTCTTCCATCATCATTATATACTCCATTCATTGGTTTTACTGTCTGTAAAGGGAGGAAAATATCCCTGACTTTGCTGTAACTTCCTTATTTTCCATTGATATTTGCACATTTTTCTTTTTAGCATTTTCTTCTTTATTTTACTTGACATTGAAGTCATTAAAATAAAGTCATATCCTGATGTCTACTCTTGAAGCACCTAGCTTCCTTCAAGGCTCAGTTTAAATGCCCCCTCCTTCAAGAAACTAAATGTTCTTCTAATCCTAAAGGGACTTTCTATTTATTTTGTATATATGTAATACCAATGTACTCTCAACCAATTGGGAGTCACATCTTCCTCCTTTTTCTTAGCATGCCACACAGGGTTTTAAATCACACACCTTTCATAAGGAAGGGGGAAGGTATCTAGAGATGGAAGTGGGGAAGAATAGGCATCTCACCTGTATACCTCCAATTCCTTCATTACCTAGTGACTAGAATGGGGGGAGACAGGCTCTAAGGCAGTGAGTGGTATCCAATTGAGAACTTCCTGACACTCAATTTTTTTGTTATTTAATGGTATGAACAAGAATGGATATGTTATGATATAGAGCCAAGATCTTATTACTCTATCTTCCTCATCCCAATCCCCACCAACTCACCACGTTTCGAAACTTCCCTATCTCTTTTGAAAGCACCACCACCCTTCCCAAACACATAGATTCACAACTTTGGTGATATCTTTAACTTCATATTCCCCCATATATCCATGTCATCTCTAACATTCATCTTCTCTTTATTTTTTAAATAATATAATGTTTTCTCCAAATTACATATAATAACAATTTTTAACATACATTTTCTAAAATTATGAGATCCAAATTATTTCCCTCCTTCCCTTTCATTCTCCCTCCCTGAGATGATAAGCAGTTTAGTCTAGATTATATATATAATATCATGCAGAATATATTTCCATCTTGGTGGTATTGTGAGAGAATATTCATATAAAACCAAAACCCTAAAATAAAAACATACACAAATAAAATGAAATAAAAATGGTATATTTTTATTTGCATTCAGATTTCATCAGTTCTTTATCTGGAGGTCAATAGCTTTCTTTGTCATAAGTCCTTCAGAGTTGCCTTAGATCATTTTCTTGCTGAGAGTAGCTAAATTTCACAGCTGATCATTGCAGATGTCATTGTAACTGTGTACAATGTTCTCCTGGTTCTGCTCACTTCACTCTAAATCAGTTCATGTAGATCTTTCCAGTTTTTTCTGAAGTCATCCTGCTCATGATTTCTTATAGCACAATAATATTCTATTACAATCACATAAAGAAGTAAGTAATCTGAGTAGGTCAAACAAACGCAATTTGGGTGTGAGGAAGGATAATGGAGTATAGGGGATTATAAGGTGATTGGAGGAGGAATGAAGGTAAGAGAAGGTATATAGGAGATAGAGGAAATGGTGTATGCAGGAGAGGGTAGGTCAAACAGATTTATTCCCAGAGGCTTGAGACAGAGAATACAGGGAGGAAACTAGGGCCAGTAAGAAATGTTTAGGTTTTGGCTGAAGGGTTTCTTTTGTTAGTTTCTCCAGTCTCTTGAGGAATGGGTCCAGAGGGCCCCTCCCTGCCAGTCAAACTGATGGCTGGAGGAAGTCCTTGGGTGGGTACTTCCTGCCAAGATGGATGCCCCCAGTTCTTTCAAGAAATAAAAGAAAAATGATTCCTTCCCCTTGAGCCCTTGTCTTAATTTTCGACACAATGACTCACCACAGGGTTTGAATAGGTAACAAGGGGATTTGTTAATACCAGGGTCAGTCAGAAGGGCGGAGGGGTTCAGGATTTTCTAATTGCTGCTAGGGAGAGGGTGAGGGTGGGGGATGGGTCACGGAGAGTTTTAGACAAAGAGAGCCCGGCTCTCCCAGTCAGGAAGATTTGACTGCCTTTTAAGTAAAGTCTTTAGCAAAACATTAAAACTAGGGATAACTTATTTGAGGATACTCTACTTGCCTATCGAATCTAACCCCACAATGTCTAATCACCAAGCCCTCCCTTCCACCAGGACCTAAAGGAAATTCAAGGAAGGGGAGGGATGGAGATGGGAGATCAGGGAGAGGCCCAGAGAAATGAGATAGGTCCAAATTTCCCCAAGACAAAATAAGCACAGGCCAAGGCTGAATGAAGCAAGTAGGCCAAAACCAACAGGTTAAGCCAAAGCAAAAGCCTCCAGCCACAGTGAAAGCCAGAAGGCAAAAGCCTCTTCAGTTGGAACTTCACCTCTATTTATAGCTTTAAGTTCTAACTGACTTTCTGAAGATTCTAAGATGTTTAACTGACTTTTGTGACCATTAGAAATTACAGAAGCAAAAAGTTTCTCTTAGCCACCTTGCATTACATCAGCCATTCCCCAACTAATGGCCATCCCCTCAATATCCAATTCTTTTTCACCTTAAAAAGAGCTACTATAAATATTGTACAAATAGGTGATTTTCCCTTTCATCCTCTTCTTTTTACTCACACATAGCCTTATCCTATTCTAGGCCCTCATCACCTACCACTTGGATTATTAAAATAGTCTTCTAATTAGTCTCCTTGCCTGTAGTTCTTTACCATCCATGCAGGTGCCAAAGTGATTTTCCTAAATCACAGTCTACTCAATAAAGTCCAGTGGTTACCTATTTATTGACTAAGATTATTTAATTTTTTAAACCTTTATCTTTAGTCTTAGACTATTGACTAAGATTATTTAATTTTTTAAACCTTTATCTTTAGTCTTAGAATGAATACTTACTAAGTATAGGTTCCAAAGTAGAAGAGAAGGGGGCAAATAAAGGGACTTTCCTAGGGTCAAAAAGCTAGGAAATGTCTGAGGCAAGATTTAAACCCAAGACCTTCCATTTCTAGACCTGGTCCTCAATCCATTGATCCATCTAGTTGCCCCCTATTTCATCATTTTTATAACTTTTCACTCATTTCTACTTTTTCTGGGTTTCAGAATGTATATACTTGCTTATGAATTAAATTTAAGTAGACAGAGTTACATGAATTCATTAGCCTCATTCTGTCTCCTAGAGCCATCAGAGTTCAGAGGCAGGACAAAAGTCAGGATGACTAGTGATGGCCTGGGAGGAAATGGATTACATTGAGTCATTGATGTCTGACCAAGCTCTAAGAGCTCCACTTCATGTCTATTGAAATAAATTGTTCCCATCCACCCGTTCTACTTTACATGCTTGGAGTAGACATCCTCTTGTTTGAGATCTATTGGTTACCCTCAACCTAGTTTAGTTCATCTGCCAAGATGGTTTTACTGAGATATGGCCATTCATATGCTACAGCTTCTTAGAGGTGAGAATTAATAAATGTCAGTTGCCTGAATGATATTTTAGGCCCTTATTACCTCTTGCTATTAGAAAAACCATCTAGTAATTTCCTATAATAGGCCATCCTCCACTTACCTGATTGAATTTTCTAACGTGTAGGTTTTGACACATGTAGATTAAAGGTAAGGGGCTGGAGCAGAATTTATCATGTATCATATGAAGTAAAAAAAAAAGTAGGAATAGCAAGGCTGATCTCTGATAAAGCTAAAGCAAAAATAGATCTAAAAGATAAGGAAGGAAATTACATCTTGATAAAAGTTACTATAAACAATGAAGCAATATCAATACTAAACAAATATGCACCAAATGATATGCCCCTAAATTTTTTTTAAAACCCTTACCTTCTGACTTGGAATCAATACTGTGTATTGGTTCCAAGGCAGAAGAGTGTTAAGGGCTAGGCAATGCGGGTCAAATGACTGCCTAGGGGCACGCAGCTAGGAAGTGTCTGGGGCCAGATTTGAACCCAGGACCTCCCATCTCTGGGCCTGGCTCTCAATTTACTGAGCCCCGTAGCTGCCCCTTAGCCCCTAAATTTTTAAAGGAGAAATTAAATGAACTTCAGGATGAATTAGAGAGTAAAACTATACTAATAAGGGACCTCAACTTTTGCCTTTGAGATCTAGATAAATCAAACCAAAAAATAAACAAGAAAGATACAAAAGAAGTGAATAAAATCTTAGAAAAGTGAGAACCAATAGATCTCAGGAGAGAAGTAAATGGCAATAGAAAGGAGCACTTTTCATTAGTACATGTCTCCTACACAAAAAAATGACCATGTATTAGGACATAAACACTTCACAACCAAATGCAGAAAAACAGAAATAATGAATGTATCATTTTTGTATCATAACATAATAAAAATTATAATCAATAAAGTTCCATGGAAAGTGTAAAAGATGGGGCACCAGGGATGTTAAAATAAAACCTAAATGGTTTGTGGGTACACACACTGGGTTAAAGGAGAGACAGGACCAACCAGGATAGGGAGACCAGTATTCACTGCCAAGCTGCTGTTAACTGTCAGAATGGCAGTTAACTCCAATGGTCACCCAGCTCACCCCTAGGCCAGGGTCTTTGGAACCAGCAGGCAAGGTAAAGGTTTTTAATTGTTTAATTACGATTAACTAAATAAAGGTGGGATGGGGATTCTGCACTTAAAAACCTAAAGGGCAAATCACAGGGGCAAGGGGAGGACTTGTCTACTCTAATTCTAATTGACCAAAGCCAGGCAGGGCCAAAAGGCGCAGTACTGGAGTCACTGGGAAGGCTGCTTCAAAACTGGTTCCAGTCAGGTTTGACCAGCACAGCTAAAGGGCCTGAGGGTGGCTTTGAGGGTTTTCACGGTAATCCAAAGATGATCACAGGATGCCAAAAGCCAAGGTGGTCCAAGGTACCCAAGTAGAGAGAGTGTGCTTGAGATGCTGTCCACCAGATCTCAAACCCCTCCTCCACTTGGTGCAGCTCTGCAGGTCTTGTCCACTTGCTGAAAGCCACCACCACTCGGGATCCCAGGGAATCAGGATGCAGGGTGTCTTTAACTCTGAGATCTCCCAGGGCTAGCAACAGTTAGTGCCAACCACTAATGGAGTCTCTCTCAGAGCACAAGCCCTACTTCCTGCTCCTTCATTCCATCTTGGAATCCTCCAGCCCTTCCTGCTAGGTACAACACTATTGCTAACTAATCTTCCTCACAACAAAAGAGAAATAAAAAATGAATTGGAAACTAAATAATATAATACTAAAAAATAGAGTGAGTCAAAGAATAAATTATAGAAACAATCATTAATTTTATTAATGAGAATGACAATGAGGAAACAACATATCAAACTTAATGGGATACAGCCAAAGCAGTACTTAGGGGAAAATTTATACCTCTAAATGCTTATATGAATAAAATGGAGAAAATACAGATCAATGAATTGAGCATGCAACTAAAAAACCTAGAAAAAGAACAAATTAAAAATCCTCATTTAAAGACTAAATTGGAAATCCTAAAAATTAAAGAAGAAATTAATAAAATTGAAACTAAGAGAACCATTGAGCTAACAAGTAAGACTAAGAGTTGGTTTTATGGGGGGGGGGAAACAAATAATATAGAACACTGGTTAATTTGATTTAAAAAAAGAAAGAAGAAAATCAAATAATCAGTAACAAAAATGAAAAGGGTGAACTCACTACCAATGAAGAGTAAATTAAAGCAATCATTAGGAGCTATTTCCAATTATATGCCAATAAATTTGGTAACCTAAGTGAAATGGATGAATATTTACAAAAATATAAATTGACCTGATTAACAAAAAAGGAAATAGAATACTAAAATAATCCCATCTCAGAAAAAGAATTGAATGAGCCATCAATAAACTCTCTAAGAAAAAATCCCAAGGGCCACAAGTGAATTCTATCAAACATTTAAAGAACAATTAACCCCAATACTACAAAAAACTATTTGGGAAAATAGGCAGAGAAAGAATCCCTGTCAAATTCTTTTTATGAAAAAAATATGGTACTGTTACCTAAGCCAGGAAGAACAAAAACAGAGAAAGAAAATTATAGGTCAATTTCATTAATGGATACAGATGCAAAAAATTTTAATAAGATATTAACAAGGAGAATATAGCAATATATCACAAGGATCATTCACTATGACCAGTTTGAATTTACACCAGGAATTCAGGGCTGGTTTAATATTAGGAAAACTATCAGCATAACTGACTATATCAATAACCAAACTAAAAGAAATCACATGATTATCTCAATAGATGCAGAAAAAGTTTTCAACAAAATACAACACCCATTCCTGTAGGAAACACTAGAAAGCACAGAAATAAGTGGGTCTTTCCTTAAAATGATAAGTAATATCTACCTAAAACCATCAGCAAGTATTATCTATAATGGGGATAAACTAGATGCCTTCCCAATAAGAGCAGGTATGAAGCAAGGATGCCCATTATCACCACTATTATTTGATAATTGTATTAGAAATCCTAGTTTTAGCAATAAGGAAAGAAAAAGAAATTGAAGGAATTAAAGTAGGCAATGAGTAAACTGAACTATCACTCTTTGTAGATGATATGATGGTATACTTAGAGAATCAACTAAAAAACTAATTGAAATTAATAACTTTAGGCAAGTTGCAGGGTACAATATAAATCCACATAAAGCTTTTAGGCCAAGTTAATATAACAAAAATGACAATTTTACCTAAGTTAATTTATTTATTCAGTGCCATGCCAATCAAAATATCAAATAATTATTTTATAGAACTAGCAAAAAATAATAACAAAATTCATCTGAAAGAACAAAAGGTCAAGAATATCAAGGGAACAAATGAAAAAAAAAGTGAAGGAAGGAGGCCTAGCAGTACCAGATCTCAAACTGTACTATAAAGCAGCAATCATCAAAACAATCTGGTACTGGCTAAGGAATGGAATGGTAGATCAATGAAGCAGATTAGATACATAATACACATGGGTAAATGACCGTAGCAATTTAGTGTTTGATAAGGCTCCAAATCCCAACTTTTGGAATAAGAACTCACTATTTAACAAAAACTGGTAGGAAAATTGGAAAGCAGTATGGTTGAAGGTAGGTATAGATCAGTATCTCACACCTATACCAAGATAAGGTCAAAATGGATATATGATTTAGATATAAGAGTGATACCATAACTAAATTAGGAGAACACAGAATAGTTTATCTGGCAGATCTTTGGAGAATGGAAGAATTTATGGCCAAACAAGAGGTAGAGAGTATTATAAGATATAAAATGAATAATTTGGATTATATTAAATTAAAAAGCTTTTGTACAAAAAAGCTAATATAATCAAGATTAGAAAAGAAAAAACTAGGAAAAAATTTCTCTGGTAAAGGTCTAATTTCTCAAATTTATAGAGAAGTAAGTCAAATTTATGAGAATAACCATTCCCCAACTGGCAAATGGTCAAAGGATATGAACAAGCAGTTTTCAGATGAAAAAATCAAAGCCATCAATAATCATATGAAAAATGTTCTAAATCACTCTCAATGAGAGAAATGGAAATGAAAACAATACTGAAGTACCACCTCTCACCTATCAGATTGACCAATATGACCTTAAAGGAAAGTGGTAAATGTTGGAGGAGATGTGGCAAAATTGGGACACTAATGCTGATGGAGTTGTGAATTAACCATTCTGAAGGTCCATTTGGAATTGTGTTCAAAGACTATTAAAGAATGCCTACTCTTTGATCTGGTAATACCACCACTGGGTCTGTATTCCAAAGAGATAATAGAAAATGGGAAACGACTTACTTGTACAAAAATATTTATAGCAGCTCTTTCCATAGCAACAAAGAATGGAAAACTAAAGGGGTGTCCATCAATTTAGGAATGGCTGAACAAATTGTGGTACATGCTGGTGATGGAATACTACTGTGCTATAAGGAATGATGAACAGGATGATTTCAGAAAAAGCTGGAAAGATCTATATGAACTGATGCAGAGTGAAATAAGCAGAACTGGGAGAACTTTGCACACAATAAAAGCAACATTGAACAATGAATATCTGTGGAAACTTGGCTACTCTCAGCAATGCAGTGATCTGGGACAATCCTGAAAGACTTATGATGGGGAATACTATCCACCTCCAGAGACAGAACTCTTGGAGTCGTCTTTCACATCAGTGTATTTATGGTTTTATTTTGGGGTTTTGATTAGGTATGACTTTGCTCTTACAACAATGACCAACATGGAAGTGTGTTTTACATGATGATAAAATAAAATTTTAAAAAATCAGAAAAATAAATGAAGTGTAAATTTGATTAATTACAGTGCTTGGGAGAGAAGGGGGATGAGAACAAGCATTTATTAAATGTCTGCATTTGCCAGCTATTGTGTTAAGCACTTTACAAATACTACTATGATCTTCACAATAACCTTGTGAAGTAGGGACTATTATTAGCTCCATTTTACCAAGATAGAGGTTAAGTGACTTGCTAAGGAGCATGTGACTATGAAGTATCTTTGACTATATTTGCACTCAGTTCTTCCTGACTCCAGGGTAAGTAGGTGGCAAGATGGACAGAGTCAGGAGGACCTGAGTTCAAATCCAACTTCAGATACCTATTAGCTGTGTGACCTTGGGCAAGTCACTTAACGCTGTTTGCCTCAATTTCCTCATCTATAAAATGAACTGCAGAAGAAAATGGCAAGCCACTCCAGTACCTCTGCCAAGAAAACCCCAAACAGAGGTCACAAAGTCTGACATGACTAAAAAGACTGAAGGACAACTTTCCTGACTCCAGGCTTAGTGGTCTACCCAATGCAAGACCTAGCTACCATATAACTACATGTATATAAGTAAATATGAAAACATTAGGGTACACATTTAATCTTTTTTTCTTGCTGATAGGGTAATCAAAAAATTTTGGAGACTATTTCTCCAAGGCATTAGTTTCTCCATCAGGAACATAATTGTAAATTAGATAATGCTTACATTATCTGGTCTTATCTGAGGTCATTTCTAAGAGACTACGTTTATGTAGAGCTTTCAGTTCTTTGGATCCAAAGATATAATGTTATTAAATAGCTAATAAAATTCCTTTTTATTTTTCCACCAGATGAGGGTTCTATCTAGTGTTTCACTCTTCCTGTTTTGCTGTCGTTCAGTCATTTCAGTTGTGCATTCTTCTTGGCAAAGATGCTGGAGTTGTTTGTCATTTCCTTCTCTGGCTCATTTGACAAATGAGGAAACTGAAGCCAACAGGGTTAAATGACTTGCCCAGCTTATTTATCTGAGATCAGATTTGAACTCAGGTTCTCCTGATTCTAGACCCAGCACTCTAACCATTGCATCACCTAGCTGCCTTCACTCTTCATATTCCACAATTTTAATTCTATGTCTTTGGTTACCATTTTTTTCTTGATACATTTGTAGCTTCTGAATCAATGATTTGAGCTTACAAAAACCTTCTGGGAAGCTATAAGATCTTTTTTTTTATCATTTATTAATATTTATATTTCAGAAAAGGTAACATGGTTACATGATTTATGCTCTTACTTACCCCTTCACCCCCCGATTTCCCCCCCTCCCCTGGCTATATGTATTTCCACTGGTTTTAACATGTGTCATTAATCAAGACCTATTTCCAAATTGTTGATAGTTGCATTGGTGTGGTAGTTTCGATCCCCAATCATGTCCTCATCAACCCATGTATTCAAGCAGTTGATTTTCTTCTGTGTTTCCTCTACTGCAGTTCTTCCTCTGAATGTGAGTGGTGTTCTTTACAATAAGTCCCTCAGAATTGTCCTGGGTCATTGCATTGCTGCTAGTACAGAAGTCCATTGCATTCGATTTTACCATAGTATATCAGTCTCTGTGTACAATGTTCTTCTGGCTCTGCTCCTTTCACTCTGCATCAGTTCCTGGAGGTCTTTCCAGTTCACCTGGAACTCCTCCAGTTTATTATTCCTTTTAGCACAATAGTATTCCATCACCAGCATATACCACAATTTGTTCAGCCATTCCCCAATTGAAGGACATACCCTCCTTTTCCAGTTTGTTGCCACCACAAAAAGCACAGCTATAAATATTTTCATGCAAGTCTGTTTATCTATGATCTCTTTGGGGTACAATCCCAACAATGGTATGGCTGGATCAAAGGGCAGGCATTCTTTTATAGCCCTTTGAGCATAGTTCCAAATTGCCAGCCAGAATGGTTGGATCAGTTCACAACTCCACCAGCAATGCATTAATGTTCCAATTTGGCCACATCCCCTCCAGCATTCATTACTCTCCCCTTCTTTCATTTTAGCCAATCTGCTAGGTGTGAGGCGATACCTCAGAGTTGTTTTGATTTGCATTTCTCTAATTATTAGAGATTTAGAGCACTTTCTCATGTGCTTATTGATAGTTTTGATTTCTTTATCTGAAAATTGCCTATTCATTTCTCTTGCCCATTTATCAATTGGGGAATGGCTTGATTTTTTTATACAATTGATTTAACTCCTTGTATATTTGAGTAATTAGACCCTTGTCAGAGATTTTTGTTATAAAGATTTTTTCCCAATTTGTTGTTTCCTTTCTGATTTTGGCTACATTGTTTTTGTTTGTACAAAAGCTTTTTAGTTTAATATAATCAAAACCATTTAATTTACATTTTGTAATTTTCTCTAACTTTTGCTTGGTTTTAAAATCTTTCCTTTCCCAGATATATGACAGGTATACTATTTTGTGTTCACTTAACTTATTTATAGTTTCCCTCTTTATATTCAGGTCATTCACTCATTCTGAATTTATCTTGGTGTAGGGTGTGAGATGTTGATCTAAACCTAATGTCTCCCATATTGTTTTCCAAATTTCCCAGCAGTTTTTGTCAAATAGTGAATTTTTTCCCCCAAAATTGGGCTCTTTGGGTTTATCATATACTGTCTTGCTGACGTCACTTACCACAAGTCTTTTCCACTGATCCTCCCTTCTGTCTCTTAGCCAGTACCATATTGTTTTTTTTTTATTTTTTTTAAACCCTTAACTTCTGTGTATTGGCTCCTAGTTAGAAGAGTGGTAAGGGTGGGCAATGGGGGTTAAGTGACTTGCCCAGGGTCACACAGCTAGAGTACCATATTGTTTTGATGACTGCTGCTTTGTAGTATAATTTAATATCTGGTACTGTTAGGCCCCCTTCCTTCACATTTTTTTCATTATTTCCCTTGATATTCTTGATCTTTTGTTATTCGAAATGAAATTTGTTATAGTTTTTCCTAATTCAGTGAAAAAGTTTTTTGGTAGTTTGATAGGTATGGCGCTAAATAGGTAAATTAATTTGGGTAGAATGGTCATTTTTATTATGTTAGCTCGTCCTACCCATGAGCAATCAATGTTTTTCCAATTGTTTTGATCTAGTTTTAATTGTTTGGAAAGTGTTTTGTAGTTGTTTTCGTATAATTCCTGTGTTTGTTTTGGTAGATAGATTCCTAAGTATTTTATATTATCTAGGGTGATTTTAAATGGTGTTTCTCTTTCTACCTCTTGCTGCTGTGATGTGTTGGAAATATATAGAAATGCTGATGATTTATGTGCATTTATTTTGTACCCTGCAACTTTCCTAAAGTTGTTGATTATTTCTACAAGCTTCTTAGTTGATTCTCTAGGATTTTTTAATACTCTCAATTTCTTTTTCTTCCCTAATTGCTACTGCTAGTGTTTCTAGTACAATGTTGTATAATAGAGGAGTTAATGGGCATCCTGGTTTCACTCCTGATCTTATTGGAAAGGCTTCTAATTTATCCCCATTGTATATGATGCTTGTTGATGTTTTAGGTATATACTGTTTATTGTTTATAAGAAAGGTCCTTCTATTCCAATACTTTCCAGTGTTTTTCAATAGGAATGGGTGCTGTATTTTGTCAAAGGCTTTTTCAGCATCTATTGAGATAATCATGTGATTTTTGTTTGTTAGATTGTTGATATGGTCAATTATGTGCATGGTTTTCCTAATGTTGAACCATCCTTGCATTCCTGGTATAAATCCCACCTGATCATGGTGGATGATCCTCTTGATCACTTGCTGGAGTCTCTTTGCTAGTATTCTATTTAAGATTTTTGCATCTATGTTCATTAGGGAGATTGGTCTGTAGTTTTCTTTCTCTGTTTTTGATCTCCCTGGCTTTGGAATCAGTACCATATTTGTGTCATAAAATGAATTTGGTAGGACTCCTTCTTTGTTTATTATATCAAAAAATTTGTGTAGTATTAGGATTAGTTGCTCTTTGAATGTCTGATAGAATTCACTTGTGAATCCATCAGGTCCTGGTGATTTTTTCTTAGGGAGGTCTTAGATTGTTCAAGTTCTCTTTCTGATATGGGATTATTTAGGTATTTCTTAAATATTACCTCTTAATGCTCTCTTCCTTTCCTTCTTATAATAGTATTCATCCCTTCCCCTTCTCATGCCCTTTTTGTGTGTAATAGAATATCATATTTTTCTTATTCCTTCAAGATTCTCTTGATGTCCTCCACTATTCAGCCCCCTCTTTCCCTCCCGCCCATATCATCTTAGACCATTTAATATTTTAACCTCTCCCTATGAATAATTCTTCTAATTATTATAATAGTGAATGCTATAATTCTGCTCTACAGAGAATTATACATAACATTTCTCTACATGGGAGTTCCAATAATTAGATCTTATTGAAGTACTTAAATAGGCAAATTTAAAAAATATGAGTTTTCTTACTTTTCTTTCTGTTTCTTATTTACCTTTTCATGTTTCTCTTGATTTTTGTGGTTGGATATCGAACTTTCCATTTAGTCCTGGTCTTTTCTGTACAAATGCTTGGAAATTTTCTATCTTGTTGAATGCCCAAATGTTCCCCTGGAAGAATATAGTCAGTTTTGATGGGTACATGATCCTTGGTTGTAGACCCAGTTCTCTTGCCTTTCTAAATATCATATTCCAAGCCTTGCGGTCTTTTAGTGTGGAGTGTAGTATACAGAATTTGGGGTTATAGTTTTTTTTCTAGCTTTGGCTGAGTTCCAAAAAGCTGTTAGAGGTTTTAGAATCTTGAGGAGAGGCAGTTGACTGGATCTTCCGTGAAGGGAGGAAGTCAATGAGCGAGCTCTTAGATTATCTAGCTTCAATATTGAAATTTAGCCTAGCATTGATAGATTTACTTAAGAAATTATTATTTTAGATAAACCCTTTATATCTTCCTTTCCTAATACCACCCTGCCTTCCCTCCCTTACCTTAGTGGCTGTGGAGTTTATAAGGAGAGAAATTAGAGAGGAGTTAAATCTGTGAAGAGTTATCTAATTGACAGCATTATTTATAATTTAATCAAATCATCATTTATTTTCTTTAGATAGCATTTTGTAAAACTGAGTGAGGCAGGTCCTTACTCAGATTCCATCTTCACTTCCCTTCCCCCACCTGAGGTTCCTGAGATAACTGATAGGGCTTTCCTTTAACCCACCTTCCTAACAAATATTCTTCAAACAATTAAACCTTTTGTGTTTCAATAGTTCTATTTAGTGTAATTTGTCTGTTAGTTAACAAGAGGGAAAAGGAGGGAAAGAGAAACATACTCTGGGTTTAGAGGGAAGCTGGGCATCCATCTTGAAGGAAGGTGTTACTTCAAAATAGGTCCCTTCCTGTGAAATTAACTAAAGCCTGTTTGTTAATTTCAATCTAGTCTATTTCCCTCAGCTTGTGTTTGAATCTAAGTCCCAGTCTGTAAGCCTGCTCTATTAGTCTGTTTTTAGTTTAACTACTCTTCTCCCAAGAAGATCTCTGTTTCCCTTCTGTGTTATACTCCTGACTTCAGTCCTTTTATACCCTGAATCTCCTTTAATCCCAGCCTACCTGTAGCCTAGTTTATCCACATACCAAGTCTCCAACATCCTCCTTTCAATTCCCTTATCCCAAACACCTTCCTCAAATTACCCCAAAACAGTTTGGCGAGCCAAGTCATACGAAACCTATCTTCTGAAAAATAGAAAAAGAAAATGAATTGCACAAGATTGATTTTTATATTAAGCAGTCTGTCGCTGCTTATATGGTCTTTTATGCAGGGAATGAGTGCATTTTGGCTAGTAAAAGTACCAAACATGATACAGCAATTAATAGAAATCTACGACTATTATAAATGGTTTGCATTCACTTTAGCTGAATGCATATGCTTCATTCCAACAGCAATAGCAATTGTTCTGGCTCTATGGCATTTTTTGACAATTTTAAAAGCGGTCCTGACTCATCTGTTTAATTATTATAAGGCATCTGATTCAAAACAAGGAAAAGATAACAAGGAACTAGTTGAGAACATAAAACTACTGTTCCAAGTGTTGAGGCAATTACGTGAAGGGAATGAACTCAACAAACATACCATCTTATGTTCGTAGATTCGTAGAATCAAAATTTTTTGGGAAAAAGGAAACAGAGAAAGATCAACCAATACAGAATGCAGTGGTTTCTGTCCTACCAATAGTAGACAGGACTATTGTCCAACCTGGAGAGGGGGTGGTGCATGTCAAAACGTACAAGGCATTCACTCCTAGTGATATTGAGGTTTTAAAACGCTGTTTTCCCAGATTCTACGAAAAGCCTTACAAAAGTTTAAAAGAATTGAAGCGGGTGTTCACACTTTTTAACCCTAGTTTCGACGATGTCGAATTTCTTTTGGGGGAATTTTACACTCCCTCGGAAAAGGAAAAATTCCTGACCGAAACTAGAACAAACCCCAATTTAGAATCATGGCCATTAGTACATCAAGATCTAGATTTCACTCAACACGCCAACATGAGGTACTTGTTAAGATGCAGGGCTGATCTTATCGAAGCAATGAGAAATTTTGCAAAAAGGCCAAATGCATGGCAAAAATTTGAGAAACTGAGGCAAGGGGAAGAAGAGCACCCGAGCAGTTTTCTAGACAGAGCTATTGAAGCTGCTGAAACGATATTAAGACTTAGAGATACTCATTCCCAAGATACGATCGATCATATAAGGAGACAATTTGTAAAGGGAACCTCAATCCCGATACAAAATTACTTCAGGTAAAGTTGTCCACAGTGGGAATCATTACCACTGGAGGATATTAGGAATCATGCAGCATATATACATGATTCCAAACAGAAAGAAGTGAGAATGGCTAGGCAATCTGACAATGAGAAAGATGAGATCATAGCAGATTTGAAAAGGCAATTAAAACAATCAAAACGGGAAAAAGAAATCGAAGAGGTGAAGAATTTTGCTGCCAGATCCTGTGTGATCCTGATTGGTGCTCCTTGATATCTGGATTGTCACTTTCTGGCTTCTTGTAAAATTTTTTCTTTTACTTGGAAGCTCATGAATTTGGCTATTATATTCCTGGGAGTTGTCTTTTCTGTGTCCAGTGTAGAGGGTGATCTATGGATCCTTTCAATGGCTATATTGCCCTCTTGTTGTAGAACTTCAGGGCAGTTTTGCTGAATAATTTCTTTTAGTATGGAGCCCAAATTTCTATTAATTTCTGCTTTTTCAGGAAGACCAATGATTTTCAGATTGTCTCTTCTAGACCTGTCAAGCTTGATCTGTCAGTTTCTCATTGATATATTTCATGTTTCCTTCTATTTTATCAGTCTTTTGACTTTGTTTTATTTGCTCTTGCTGTCTTGAGAGATCATTGGCTTGTACTTGCCCAATTCTTGTCTTTAGAGACTGGTTTTCTGCTATAAGCTTTTGATTTTCCTTTTCAGTTTGGTCTGACCTGTTTTCCAGCTGTTTGATTTTGGTCTCCAATTTGCTTATTAATTCTTTTGATTTGGGGGCATCTTTTTCTAATTGCCCAATTCTAGCCTTTAGAGACTGGTTTTTGGCTACAATCTTTTGGTTTTCCTTTTCAATCTGGTCATTTCTGGTCTTTGACTTACTTGCCTCACTTTCCAATTGTGAAATTCTGCCTTTTAAACTGTTATTTTCTTGCCAGGTCTCTTCCATCTTTCTCATGATCTCAGATTTGAACTCTTCAAGACCTTGTGACCCGTTTTCATTGTTTTGGGAAGGTTTGGATTGTTTGTTCTTCTCTGCTGTTTGCTCTGTTGTCTGGATTTTTTCTGTGTAAAAGTTGTCAAGTGTTAAAGGTTTTTTCTTCTTTATCTTTCTCTTCTGGTTTTCCTGATGTTTCTGGCTTGCCATTGTAAGCTGAGTTCCCTCTCAGCTTTATGCTCGTGCCCAGGATCTGTGTCTGTGCTCTTTAGACTCCTGAGATCTCAAGTCTAGTTGTTCTGGGACAAGCCTCCTGGTGGTCTCCTTGCTCGTTCTTATGCCTGAAGATCCTTTAACAGTCTCAGGGAGCTGCTTCCACAGTCAAGCACCTCTTTGCACTGGGTCCCCACTCAAGGTCCTCTCCTGCACTCAGAATCAGCCCTTTCATCCACGCCTTAGTCCATGCCTTAGTCTGCGCCTGTGTCAGCCCCTTTGCCAGACCTGGGCTTAGGGTCTGTGTTTAGAGTCCGTGAGTCCTTTAGCCTCTTGGGGGGTCTTAAGTCTTGCTGCTCTCAGGAACAAGCCCTGGTGAGCTGCCAATGACTTAATAGGTGCCCCAAACTTGCTCTGACTCTTGTGAGCTGGCTTTGGCGTTGTAGGTGATGTGGGGTAGGGGAGGGGCTTGCTCTGCTCGTGTTTTCGTGAGAGCTGTTTCACCCCTTTATAGCATGGAAATGACCCTATTCCACATACCTTCGATGCTGCACCCTGTTATGGGGTCCCTTCTTTCCTCTGGATTTGTTTTTGTGTCTTCTTGAGGAGTCTTATATGCTTGGGTTAGGAGAGGTCAGGCAGCTGCTTTTTACCCTGCCACCATCTTAACCCGGAACTCAGAAGCTATAAGATCTTAAGAGGTATGATGAGATAAAAATATTGAGTCCTAAAATATTGTCTCATGAGTGATCTTGATTCACTTATTTTCAATGGGACCCAATTCTTGGAAATACAAGGGTTAAATGCCTCAAGAACTGTATAGAATGCTCTTTATTTTTCAACTCAATAAACCTGAGAAAAATCTGGTGGGGGGAAAATAGCTTTTGAGGCCACAGCTGACTCCTGGCCCCAGATGCTTTACATTCAGATCACCATCTGTGTTTTGTTTTTCCTGTTAAGGGGTTTTAGCAACTGCTTTTATTATCTACTGTAAGTACAAATAACAGCAGGAAATCATGCAGAGCAGACTAAATAAAGCTCTGCTCCCAATGATTTGGTTTGTCTCTTATAACAATCAGATATGAATGATCTCAATCAGATTTTGGGGGATGTCCTGGTTCAGGTAACTATTTCATTATGTAAGGAGTGAGGAAAAGCATGTAAAAGAGGAGGATGAAGCTGGAAAGGATAGAGTAAGAGAAGGGGGAGTGAAGATGGAAAGGGTTGAGGGAGAAAAGAAAGAGAAGGGAGGAAAGAATAGAAAGAAGGGAGAAGAGGGAGGGAAGAGAAAACAGAAAAAAGAGAGAAGCCAAAAATAAGGCAGAAAGAGCAAAGAGAGAAGAGAAAAAGAAAGATGGAAGTGAAAGAGTTACAGGAAAAGAGTAGAGAAATAAGAGATGCAAAGGAGAAATCAAGGGAGAAGGAGAAGAGAAAAAAGATGGAAAGGAGAGAGAAAATAGTGATAGAGGGAATGAGGACAAAGAGAGAGGGAGCAATAAGAAGAGAGGCGCTGATAAGACTGAAATCCTTCTGCAAGAATGCTCATTTTGCACACCATTTCAACATGTATTTAATACAATAGATATGTTACTGCATGATTTAAGCCTCCTTAGGATATTCTAAGGCATTTAAAACACTATGTTTATGAGCCATGGCCATATCAATATGTCCATTTGATTTATAGTGTCCTCCATTAACAGTGACTTTAAACAATTGTGCCCAACCTCAGAATATGTGTAACATTATTTTTTAAATTGTCATATGAATTATGACCCCCCTGCCTTAAAACTTTTCCTTGTTATAGCTTTTCTGGTATTTTCCATCATCTTTTACTATTTCCCCATTCTTAGAGACAATTCCTACAAGCAGTATGGATTTCATTATCATATTGGAAGAATATTTTACTTTCTTAGCCTTGAAACATGAAATGTAATTTTTCTAGGATTTCCTGAGGGACTGAGATAAATTGCACAAGTTGGAACTTGTAGTAATTAAACACGTAATGTGCAGGAAGATAATTATGTACCTTCATCTGGTTCATTGAAGCATTTGTACAGCAACATTAACTGGGCTGGTTCATTAACATTTTGCAAGAAATTGGAGGAGCATACCAGCATGTGTACCAAGAACCTTTGGACTAGAACTTCTGTCAAAGTCAAGGGTACCATTTGATCCTTTGACCCAGTGTTACCAAGAGAGCCCTGAGAAGGGATTTGAGGATTCAATTGAGTCTTCTCAAACAGCAACTCTAGGGACCTTTTAACCAGTGACTGATATGACATTGTAAGGCAGAGATGGTAGCAGTAGGGAAACTGATTCTCAATCAAGAAAATAGATATGAATTTCTGAAGGCAAAAAGTAATTTAGAGAAAGAGGAGACAGAAAAAGAGAGAGGGAGAGACAGACAGACAGACAGATGGATGGAGACAGATAGAGACAAAGACAGAGACAAAGACAGAGAAAGAGAGAGAGGGAGAGAGAGAAAGGGAGAGAGAATCCATATATTTTGGGCAGCCTTATTAGTTTAATATGAATATTTTCAATTACTTTTATTGATGTGTTTTGTTTTCATAATACCTTCAGTATTGAACATATTCATTCTTCCTGCCCACCCCCACAAAGCAGCCAGTCTTGCAACAAAGATTTTAAAATAAAGATGTAAATTTTTTTAAGTCTTCACATTGAAAAAAGAATTCTTTACATTAAACCTAGGACACAATGCAAGCATATAAGCAAGCCTGAAAATGGAATGGAATCAGATTCTTTTAATGTCCTATTGAGGTTGCTTAGTTAATATAAGGTCATTGGTCTAGGAACTCCAGACAAAGCATGGAAGAAGGAATTGTATGCAGAAGGAAAAGAGAAAGAAACCAGCAATGGAGAGAAACAAAACCAGATGAAAGGAATAATGTAGATTCTGACCAAGTCAAGAGAAAAGAGGTGATGCACAATGGATACAGTGATGGGCCTGGAGTTATGAAGACTCATCATCTTGAGTTCAAATCTGGTCGTCCCAGACACTTACTAGTTGTGTGACCCTGGGCAAGTCACTTAACCCTGATTGCCTCAGTTTTCTCAGTTGGAAAACGAGCTGGAGAAGGAAATGGGAAAATCACTCCAGTATCTCGCCATGAAAATCCCAAATGGGGTCATGAAGAGTTGGACACAATGGAAACGAATGAACAAAGACAACAAAAGCTGTTGTACCACTAAGAAGGAGAGTTCTCAAAAGAGAGCGTTTCTGAAATGACTAGGAAAGAAAGTGGTATGAAACTCGAGAGGAATGGAGGAAGTCTATTTAGCTCCTCTGGCCACTGGAGAAGCTAAATCCTGAAAAGGGATGAGCTTGTCTTGAATAAATGTTCTCTATAGTCTTTCCACTTCTGTTCTAATCAGGAAAGGCTACAATGTAAGAAAATACAGTTTTGAACTCAGAGGAACTGGTTCCAAATCCTGTTTCTGATGCTTACTAGCTCCATGACCTTTGAATATGTCACTTCACCAAGTTTGAACTTTTTAAAAAAGGCCTTTGCATCATCAGAAATCAGATTCAATGCAATGATCACTCTTGGTTCTAGGGGATTTTTCTCCTTTCAAGTAGAGGTAATAGACTACAAATGTGGAATCTTGCATATAATGTCAGACACAGCTACGTTGGCTTCATTTTTTTCTCTCTAAGGAATGTTTCTGTGACAGGAACAAATTATTGAGAAGTGACTGTGATGATAAGGAAAAAAGGTAAATAAAATATTGTTTAAAGAATATCCTGATAAGACAAACCAAAACAATTCTGAGTTATCATCTCACACCCATCAGATTGGCTAATGTGACATATTAGATGTAGAAAAATGGGGACACTAATACACTGTTGGTGGAACCATGAACTGATCCAACCATTTTGGAGAGCAATTTGGAATTACGCCCAGAGAGTTATAAAACTTTGTATACCCTTAGTGTCAGCAATACCATTGCTGTGTCTATTTCCCAAGGAGATTCTGGAAAAATGAAAAGAACCTATATGTTCCAAAGTATTTATAGCAGCTCTCTACGTGGTGGCAAAGAATTGGAAATGGAGGGTATGTTTATCAATTGGCGAATGGCTAAACACACACATTTATTAAGCATTTACTACAGGTTAGGCACTGTGCTAAGTGCTTTTTCTACTAAAAAATGTTTCTAACCTCAAGTTGATTGCATTCTGAGTAAAGGCAATATTTGAAAGAGAGCTGAGGGGCAGCTAGGTGGCCAAGTAGATTGATAGCCATGCCTAGAAACCAGAGGTCCTGGGTTCAGTATAATTAGAATCTATTACCCTAAAAACTACAATCCACAGCAAAACTAAAGATTCCCAGAACCCCACTCACTTCCTGTCATTATGTGCTGATGTAGACAGGATATATATTTTGTGGAGGTCCATCTCTATGGCTCTTTCCTTCATGTTGCAACTTTGGTGGAGCGGGGATTTTTGAGCAGGTAGAAAACTTAGTCACATAGTTCTATTTTGTCAGATAATAAACTTCATAAAAATTAATACTTGAATTATTATACATTAGTTTAAATCCTACAGTTCAAATCTGGCCAAGACACTTCTTAGTTGGGTGACCCTGGGCACGTCACTTAACCCAATTGTCTGGCCCTTTCGGCTCTGTTGTCTTGGAACCTATATTTAGTATTGATTCTAAGACAGAAAGTAAGGTCTAAAAAAAGAGAGAGATTTGGAAAATTACTGGTAATAAAGTCAAGATAGAAGCAGATCTGAGAGAGGAATGATATCCGAGAATAGGGAGATGAGCCAAATATTATTCTCTCCCAATTAGCTAATCATGGATTGAATCCAATCCATCCATATCTTCACCCTTTATGGTCCAACACTTCCCAATAATGCAAACTCCTTCAGGCTCCTAACCTCACCCCTTCTCCTCTAGATGATGGCTTCTCAAGGTAGTTCTAGTCAAACTTCAACCTAGGTACCCTCAACAGTGGCAGCTGTTGTGTGGGAACCACTGGGAAATTTTTCTCCCAGCTCCAACATTGCTATGTTCTGTTGCCAGACCACCTTATAGCTATTGGAGTAGGTGCCCCTTGGAGGATGGATTTTGTGGTAATGACAGATTAGTCAAGACAGAAATGAAACAGTCTGAGCCCTGAAGAGAATATTTAAAAGAATTTTAATTTATTTAGTGCTTTACAAAGCATTGTGTGTGCATTATTGTATTTGAGGCTCACCAGAGCCCTATGAGTCAAACTGAGCATTTTATTATTATTAAGTGGCATGGCTCAAAAAAAAGTTTTTAAAAAGTCATAGCTCCTCTCTTTTTCATTTTGGGAGGGAAGAAGGAAACAAGACTTTATCAGTACTTACTTTATGCCAGGCATTGTGTTAAGTGCTTTACAAATATTATCTCATTTGATTTTCACAACCAGCCAGGGAAGCAGATGCTATCTTTAGTCTCATTTTACAGTGGAAGAAACTGAGGAAGAGGGGGTTTAAAAGATTTGTCCAAGGTCAGGTCTTCCTGATTTTATATCCAGTATTCTATCCACTATGCCACAGTCAAAAACAATGAGTCAAATAGGATGAGCTGTTGCAGGCTTCATAGATCTCATATTATCTTTACCGCCACCCAACTCCCAACCCTGCTCTCTTTTGAACTTTCCTATTTCCTTCACCATCTTTCCAGATACCCAGATTAACAATTTCATTGTCATCATCTACTCTTCATTCTTCTATGCCTCTTCCCACATAACCAAACAATTGCCAGATCCTGTTTCTCTAAGATAGTTGAGTATCAGGTCTAGAGTTAAGAAGACTCCTCTTTTTGAGTTCAAATATGGCCTCAAACACTTAAAAGCTGTGGGACCCTGGGCAAATCCACCTAACCCTACTTGCCTCTGTTTTCTCCTCTATAAAATCAGCTGGAGAAGGAAATGGCAACCTTCTCTAGTACCTTTGCCAAGAAAACCACAAATGAGGTCCCAGAGATGGATACAACTGAAAAATGACTGAACAACAGTAACAACAAATTATTTCTACATCCATGATGCTGCTCAAATCTTTCCCTTCTCTCCTTTTACACAACCAATGCAATAGTTCAGGTTTTCATCACCTCTTGAACCTCTCTAATTGTCATGGCTTCCTCCTATAATTGGTCTTCTTGCCTCAAGTATCTCTATTCTCCAACAACCTCCTCATAAAGAATTTCCTAGAGCTCAGGTCCATGTCACCTCACTTCTCAATAATCTCCATTGGCTCCCTAATGATGCTAGGATCAAATATAAACTCCTTTGATTGGCACTTGAAGCCCTTCACAACCTGGCCTCAAATGAATTTTCCACGCTTATTAAGTTTCATTCTCCTTCTTGCACACTATGGTCCAGGCAAACTGGACTTCTTGCTGTTCCTTATTTTCATATAAAATACTCAGTGTGATATCATCCATTAAGCAGAAATCCATGTAAAGAAAGAGGAATGGATTTTCCCTGAAAACATTCTGCTGAGCTGAATTTAAAGACCATCCACTGTTTTTCTGAATTGTCTATGGTGAATATCTACCCACAGAAAAATATGTCTCTCACTGAAAAACTGTTATGTCTGTGCACTGTTATAACCCATTATCTGATTGTTTCATTGTCTATCTTTCAACTTAAAAATTCTTTAAAAAAAAAGAAAGAAATTTGCTTGCTTGGCTAGCCACATTGATCAAATAAATGAATAATTAATTACTAACAATTATTATTTATAAGTCTTCTTCCCTGTCTCCCGGGACATACATAGTCATTATTTGAAAATAATGAAGCAAATTCAATCATATTGCTCTCACTAAAACTAGTATTATTAATGATAATATTTTAGAAAAGGGAAAATGGCTTCTATATACCATTATTAAATAAAATAAAATGTTTAAATATAGTTTAGTTCATCTTTTTCCTTATCCTTATCCTTCTTTATTTCTATTTGTTTTATAATATATATATATATATACTATGTTTGCAACATCAGATAGAAGGATAATTCATAATAAAATACCTACGTACATACAGTTGTATGAATATATGATTTGTAACTTGACGTGCCTATTTTGGGGAACATGCTTACAGTTATTTAATGATAAGAGTATGTAAGAAAACATATTTGGAGACCACTATTCTTTGCTGTGTTATTATCAGTAGCTTATGAACTTTTGCCTGTTGGCTGGATATTAGTTAAAGAAAATTCTCTTAGGTCTTTGTGGGCCATTGACAAGTTTAGCTTTACACTGAGAAAATGTCTTGGACTTCCGGTTAAGATGGCGGCAGAGTAAGGAGCAGCTTGATCTCTCCTAACCAAAGCATACAGGACTCCTCAAGGGGAAATAAAAACGAACCCAGATGAACGAAGGAATCCCACAACAGGGCACAGCACTGAAGGTACGCAGAATCGGGGCATCTCCACGCTATAAAGGGGTGAAACAGCTCTCACTAAAACGCGAGAGGAAGAAGCCCCTCCCGCAACCCCCACACCACACACCTTGCACAACGCCAAGGCCAACGCACAAGAGTGAAAACAGGACTGGGGTAACCAGTAAATCATTAGCAGCCCCAGGGCTTGTACCTGTGTGCTGCAAGACAAGGGACCCCAAGTGGCTGGGGGGCCACACGGACTTTCCCGAGCGTCTAAGCGGGTGAACACACTGCCTCAGGACCAGACAAAGATCTCTAACGCAGGGACTTTCCCGAGCTTCTTCGTGGGTGAAGGTATTGCCCCAGGTGGGAATAAAGATCTCCAGCCCATGGACTTTCCCTAGCTTCTGCATGGGTGAAGACAGTGCCCTAAGTGAGAATAAAGATCTCTAACGCAGAGACTTTCCTTAGCTTCTGTGTGGGTGAAGGCAGTGCCCTAGGCTTGAATAAAGATCTCCAGCCCAGGCTTGGACCTCCAGTGAGGACCCGGAGCAGATGGGAGCACGGCTGTGGACGCAGCCCCTGAGACTGCTGAAGGAGCCTTGGGCAGAGAGGCAGACCAAGGTCTATCAGGAGGCCTGACCCCTAGGACAAGGAGACTGGAGCCCCTGGGAGCTTACAAAGCGCAGGCAGACCCTGAGTGTGAAAACAAAGCTGAAAAGGGGCAGGGCTAACGATGGCAAGCAGAGAACTCCAGAAGAAAAAAAAGATTATCAAGAAAATCTCTGGAACACTTGACAACTTTTACACAGAGAAAATCCAGACAACAGAGGAGGACAAACAAGTAATCATATCCAAACCTTACCAAAAAAATGAAAGCTGGTCACACGCTATTGAAGAGTTAAAAAATGAGATGTTGAAGAAGATGGAAGAAATCTGGCAAGAAAATAACAGCTTAAAAGGCAGAATTTTGCAATTGGAAAGTGAGGCTCAGAAATCAAATGAACTGATAAGCAAATTGAACACCAGAAATGACCAGATTGAAAAGGAAAACCAAAATATTATAGCCGAAAACCAAAAGATTATAGCCAAAAACAAGTCCTTAGAGGCTAGAATTGAAAAATTAGAACACAATGATCTCTCAAGACAACAAGAACAAATAAAACAAAGTCAAAAGACTGATAAAATAGAAGGAAACATGAAATATCTCAATGAGAAAGTGACAGACCAAGAAAACCGGTCGAGAAGAGACAATTTGAGAATCATTGGTCTTCCAGAAAAGGCAGAAATTAATAGAAACTTGGACTCTATACTTAAAGAAATTATTCAGCAAAATTGCCCTGAAGTTCTACAAGAGGGCAATATAGACATTGAAAGGATCCATAGATCACCCTCTACACTGGACACAGAAAAGTCAACACCAAGGAATATAATAGTCAAATTCAAGAGCTTTCAAGTAAAAGAAAAAATCTTACAAGAAACCAGAAAGAGACAATTCAAATATCAAGGAGCACCAATCAGGATCACACAGGATTTGGCAGCCTCCATGCTAAAAGACCACAAAGCTTGGAATATGATATTCAGAAAGGCAAGAGAGCTGGGTCTTCAGCCATGGATCAACTACCCATCAAAACTGACTATATACTTCCAGGGGAAAGTATAGGCATTCAACAAAATTGAAGATTTCCAAGTTTTTGCACAAAAGAGACCAGGACTAAATGGAAAGTTTGATACCCAACCACAAAAATCAAGAGAAACATGAAAAGGTAAATAAGAAACAGGGAAAAGAAAGAAAACTTATAATTTTTTAAATTTGACTCTTTAAGGGCTTAAATAAGATCTAATTATCTGTATTATTATGTGGAGAAATGCTATGTATAATTCTCTGTAGTGAACTCTGTTCACCATTATAGCATTCACTATTATAATAATTAGAAGAATTATTCATAGGGAGAGGTTAGAATACTAAATGGTCTAAGATGATATGGGCGGGAGGGAAAGAGGGGGGTGAATAGTGGAGGACACCAAGAGAATCTTGAAGGAATAAGAAAAATAGAATATTCTATTACACATAAAGAGGGCATGAGAGGGGGAAGGGATGAATACTATTATAAGAAGGAGAGGAAGAGAGCATTAAGAGGAAATAATCAAACCTTACTCTCAGTATAATTAACCCTGAGAGGGAAGAGTAGCTTTATTATACATTGGGATAAAAAACTATATCTAACCCTACTGAGAAAATCAGAAGGGACAAACCAAAGGGAGCAGAGGAGTGGGGAGGTCAAAAAAGGGAGGGGAGAAGAAGGGGGAGGGAATTTATTAGGCCTTTAAAAACAAAAAGAGGGGAATAACAAGGGAGGGGGAAGAAAGGGAAGTAAATCAAGGGAGGGGACAAGGGTTACTGGCTTAAAACAAACCACTGGTTTAAAAGGAAATAGTTTAAGGAGAAGGGATAGAACTAGGGGAGGATAAAAAAATGTCAGTGAATGCACAACTGATAATTATAACTCAGAATGTGAATGGAATGAACTTGCTCATAAAATGGAAGCAAATAGCAGAGTGGATTAAAAACCAAAATCCTACCATATGTTGTCTACAAGAAACACGTATGAGGCGGGTAGACACTCACAAGTTTAAGGTTAAGGGCTTGAGCAAAACCTTTTGGGCGTCAAATGAAAAAAAGAAGGCAGGGGTGGCTATTATGATCTCTGACAAAGCCAAATTAAAAATAGATATGATTAAAAAAGACAGGGAAGGTCATTACATCCTGATTAAAGGCAGTATAAACAATGAGGAAATAACAGTGCTCAATATGTATGCACCAAGTAGCATAGCATCCAAATTCATAAAGGAGAAACTGGCAGAGCTCAAGAAGGAAATAGATAATAAAACCATACTAGTGGGAGATCTAAATATTCCTCTTTCAGATCTAGATGAATCAAATCAAAAAATAAATAAGAAAGAGGTAAGAGAGGTGAATGAAGTCCTAGAAAAATTATATTTAATAGATATGTGGAGAAAAATAAATAGGGACAAAAAGGAATACACCTTCTTTTCAGCTGCACATGGTACATTCACAAAGATTGACCATGTAATAGGACATAGAAACATTGCAAACAAATGCAAAAGAGCAGATATAATAAATGTAACCTTCTCAGATCATAATGCAATAAAAATAATAATTAGTAAGGGCACCTGGACAGGCAAATCAAAAACCAATTGGAAATTAAACAATATGACTCTCCAAAACCAATTTGTCAAAGAAGAAATCATAGAAACAATCAACAATTTCATTGAAGAGAATGACAATGATGAGACATCCTACCAAACTCTGTGGGATGCAGCCAAGGCAGTACTCAGGGGGAAATTTATATCCTTGAATGCATATATTAACAAATTAAGGAGGGCAGAGATTAATGAATTGGGTATGCAACTCAAAAAATTAGAAAGCGAACAAATTAAAAACCCTCATATGAAAACTAAATTAGAAATACTAAAAATTAAGGGAGAAATTAATAAAATTGAAAGTAAAAGAACTATTGAATTAATAAATAAGACTAGAAGCTGGTATTTTGAAAAAACAGATAAAATAGACAAAGTACTAGTCAATCTAATAAGAAAAAGGAAAGAAGAAAACCAAATTGACAGTATTAAAGGTGAAAAGGGAGACCTCACCTCTAATGAAGGGGAAATTAAGGCAATCATTAAAAACTATTTTGCCCAATTATATGGCAATAAATATAACAATTTAGGAGATATGGATGAATATTTACAAAAATATAAATTGTCTAGATTAACAGCAGAAGAAATAGAGTACCTAAATAATCCCATATCAGAAATAGAAATTGAACAAGCCATCAAAGAACTCCCTAAGAAAAAATCACCAGGACCTGATGGATTCACAAGTGAATTCTATCAGACATTCAAAGAGCAACTAATCCCAATACTATACAAGTTATTTGATATGATAAGCAAAGAAGGAGTCCTACCAAACTCCTTTTATGACACAAATATGGTACTGATTCCAAAGCCAGGTAGACCAAAAACAGAGAAAGAAAACTATGGACCAATCTCCCTAATGAACATAGATGCAAAAATCTATAGAATATTAGCAAAGAGACTCCAGCAAGTAATTAAGAAGATCATCCACCATGATCAGGTGGGATTTATACCAGGAATGCAAGGATGGTTCAACATTAGGAAAACCATCCACATAATTGACCATATCAACAGTCTAACAAACAAAAATCACATGATCATCTCAATAGATGTTGAAAGAGCCTTTGACAAAATACAGCACCCATTCCTATTGAAAATACTGGAAAGTATAGGAATAGAAGGACCCTTCCTAAAAATAATAAACAGTATATACCTAAAACCATCAACAAGCATTATATGCAATGGGGATAAATTAGAAGCCTTTCCAATCAGATCAGGAGTGAAACAAGGATGCCCATTATCTCCTCTATTATTTAAGATTGTACTAGAAACAGTAGCGATTAGAGAAGAAAAAGAAATTGAAGGTAACAAAATAGGCAATGAGGAAACTAAGCTATCACTCTTTGCAGATGATATGATGATCTACTTAAAAAATCCTAGAGAATCAACTAAGAAGCTGGTAGAAAAAATCAACTTTAGCAAAGTTGCAGGATACAAAATAAATGCACATAAATCATCAGCATTTCTATATATTTCCAACACATCACAGCAGCAAGAGGTAGAAAGAGAAACACCATTTAAAATCACCCTAGACAATATAAAATACTTGGGAATCTATCTACCAAAACAAACACAGCAATTATATGAAAACAACTACAAAGCACTTTACAAAAAAATAAAACTGGATTTCAACAATTGGAAAACCATTAATTGTTCATCGGTAGGACGAGCTAACATAATAAAAATGACAATTCTACCAAAATTAATTTACCTATTTAGTGCCATACCTATCAAATTACCAAAAAACTTCTTTACTGAATTAGGAAAAACTATAACAAAGTTCATTTGGAATAACAAAAGATCAAGAATATCAAGGGAAATAATGAAAAAAAATGTGAAGGAAGGGAGCCTAGCAGTACCAGATATTAAACTATACTATAAAGCAGCAGTCATCAAAACAATATGGTACTGGCTAAGAGATAGAAGGAAGGACCAGTGGAATAGAGTTGGGGTTAATGATGTCAGCAAGACAGTGTATGATAAACCCAAAGAGCCCAACTTTTGGGACATGAATCCACTATTTGACAAAAACTGCTGGGAAATTTGGAAAACAATATGGGAGACATTAGGTTTAGATCAACATCTCACACCCTACACCAAGATAAATTCAGAATGAGTGAATGACCTGAATATAAAGAGAGAAACTATAAATAAGTTAAGTGAACACAAAATAGTATACCTGTCAGATATCTGGGAAAGGAAAGATTTTAAAACCAAGCAAGAGTTAGAGAAAATTACAAAATGTAAATTAAATGGTTTTGATTATATCAAGCTAAAAATCTTTTGTACAAACAAAAATAATATAGTCAAAATCAGGAGGGAAACAACAGATTGGGAAAAAATCTTTATAACATAAAACTCTGACAGGGGTCTAATTACTCAAATATACAAGGAGTTAAATCAATTGTATAAAAAATCAAGCCATTCCCCAATTGAAAAATGGGCAAGAGACATGAATAGGCAATTCTCAGGTAAAGAAATCAAAAGTATCAATAAGCACATGAGAAAGTGTTCTAAATCTCTAACAATTAGAGAAATGCAAATCAAAACAACTCTGAGGTATCACCTCACACCTAGCAGATTGGCTAAAATGAAAGAAGGGGAGAGTAATGAATGCTAGAGGGGATGTGGCAAAATTGGGACATTAATGCTGGTGGAGTTGTGAACTGATCCAACCATTCTGGAAGGCAATTTGGAACTATGCCCAAAGAATTCTAAAAGACTGCCTACCCTTTGATCCAGCCTTTGCTGGGTTTGTACCCCAAAGAGATCATAGATCAATAGCCATGTACGAAAATATTTATAGATGCGCTTTTTATAGTGGCAAAGAAGTGGAAAGGGAGGGTATGTCCTTCAATTGGGGAATGGCTGAACAAACTGTGCTATATGCTGGTGATGGAATACTATTGTGCTAAAAGGAATAATAAACTGGAGGAGTTCCAGGTGAACTGGAAAGACCTCCAGGAACTGATGCAGAGCAAAAGGAGCAGAGCCAGAAGAACATTGTACACAGAGACTGATACACTGTGGTAAAATTGAATGCAATAGACTTCTGTACCAGCAGCAATGCAATGACACAGGATAGCTCTGAAGGATTTATGGTAAAGAACGCTACCCACATTCAGAGGAAGATCTGCAGGAGAGGAAACATAGAAGATAAACAATTGCTTGAATACAGGGGCTGAAGCCGACATGATTGGGGATGTGGACTCGAGACTACCACACCAATGCAACTAACAACAATATGGAAATAGGCCCTGAACAAGGACACATATTACAACCAGTGGAAATGTGCGTCAACCATGGGTGGGGGGACAGAGGGGGGTGAAGGGGAAAGTAGGGGCATAAAGTGTGAAAACAGCTTAAAAATGAATATTAATATATGTTTTAAAAAATTGGGAGATGAGGAATAGAAATAAATCACAATAAAAAAAAAAGAAAATGTCTTATCTCATCTTCATCCAGCCAGAAAATTAAACGTCACGTTTGAAATTTCCCAGTATTATTACTTTGACCTTAGTACTTCCCAACTATTACCCACTTATTAAGTGATTGCTAGGGCAAACACTGTGCTCGGCACTGAGGATATGAAGATAAAAATGAAATAATCTGAGTCCACAACAGCATAATAAAAAGAGCTCATGTTTATTGCAGGTCAATTGGATGATGCAATGTATAGAGCACTGCACCTGGGGTCAGGAAGATCTGAGTTCAGATATGGCCACAGACACTTACTAGTTGTGCAAGCCACTTAATCCTGTTTGTGTCAGTTTCCTCATCTATAAAATGAGATGGAGAAGGAAATGGCAAGGATCTTTGTCAAGAAAATTCCAAATGGCATCACCAATAGTTGGACCTGACTGAAACAACTGAACAACTCCAAAATATTTATTTAGTGCTTTACAAAGCATATGCATTATTGTATTTGAGCCTCACAAAAGTCCTGTGAATTAAGTTGTGAAAACACTATTATTCCTATTTAAGAGAAAAAAGAAACTGAGGTTCATAGTCATAGAACCAGTAAATCTGTGAGTTAAGCTGTAAACTTGGTTATCTTAATCATAGGCTAAGAGCTCTTTCTACTATGCAACAGATATTGCCTAGAAATGGGCCAGCATACACATTCTCTCATCCTTTTCTCTTACAGGGAAGCAAAAGTTGTTTTCCTTTATTTTATTTCCTTAAAGGGATTTATAAATACTAATAATGAACTCAGCACTAAGAATCTCTTGAGGAATTAATGACCAGCTCCTGTCAATGGCTCTTGGCTTTACCTTGACACTTTCAAGCAATCTTAATCCCAGGAATGTTCCTGAGAGATATTGCTTAATTAGATAACAAACAACACTATTAAAATAGCCCTAAAGGATTGAATCAGAGCTATAATGGAAAGGAAATTCTGAGCTAAGCTGAGAAAACTGATAAGTCACTGACTCTAACAAAGTCCCTCCTACTGAGGGGACATCATTTAAGATACAGTTTTCAAAGAGACAGGGAAGCCTGGCTGGTAAAAGCACAGGATTAAGGATCAGGAGACCTTAGCTTTCTCTCTTGATCTGCTATTTAATTAGCATGGGTCTCTAGGGAGTAAGTCACCTAATTTCTCTGTTTTCATCTGTAAAAGGCTGATGGCAGCAACTCTGTCCTAAATAACACTACTACACAGGAGGCAGATAGGTTGAAGTACTGTTAGATCAATAACTCATTTAAGGACCCCTAAAGTTGCCCATTTGGATCTTGTATCCATAGTGTCAAGTGGGACTTACTCATCAATTAAGGTGAAAAATATCCTAGTAACAGTTGAACTCCGTTGGTATATTTTTGCTTCCACTGTCTAGATTAAAAACATCCCTTTCAATGGTAGAAAACCTTCCTTATAATAAAGAAAAAGTTAAGAAAGACTTGCATGAACTGATGCTAAGTGAAGTGAACAGAACCAGGAGAACATTGTACATAGTAACAACAATGATGATCAACTGTGATTGACTTTGCTATTCTCAGTAATACAAAGATCCAAGACAATGCCAAAGGACTCATGATGAAAAATGACTTCCAGAGAAAGAACTGATCAAGTCTGAATGCAGATGAAAATATATTATAGTTTACTTTTTTAAATTTTGTACTATATTTTTTATTTAGTAAATATTTTATATTTTTACTATTTTCTTGTTTTTGTGCTTGTGTTATTATAATTTGTATTTATCTTTAGGTATTTTGTATTTATTTGTATTTTGCATTCTTTTCTTATTTTGTAATTTTGTGTTGTGCAAATATTTGTATTTGTATTTTGATCTCTTTTCTTTCACAACATGACTAATATGGAAATATTTTTGCATGGTGGCACATGCATAGTCTATTTTGTAAGATAAGTATAAGTAATGGGGTCACCAGGGATATTAAAAATCAACTATGGGGTTTGTGGGAACACTCTCTGGGATGTAAGAAAGACTATAACTAAACACTGAAGTCTTGTACAGCTACACCACTCCCAACTGGAAAAATAACAGCCAACTGTCACTCTGGCCAGAGGCCTTGAATTAACTGACAAGGTAACAAGGTGAAATTAGGTTTTAATTAGAAACAACTAAAAAGAAGGATAGGAATGACTACTCTAAAATCTTAACACCTAATAACAAAACCCAAAGGGACAGGGAAGGACTTATTCACTACACTAATTTAAGCTATCTAACTAACAGGGCCCAAGGAGCTATACTGGAGTCTCTGGGTTTCTGCCTCAAACCTGGAACCTGCCAGGTTTGAGTACAGCTGGGGCTTTTGTGGCTTTGGGATTTCTCACTGCAATCCACTGATGATGTCTGGATGCCAGGAGCTAAAGTTGTCTCAGGAACCAAGCAGTAAGGGGTTTGCTTGAAGCACTGTCCTCTTCTCTTGTTCTTTCCTTAAATGCCACACCACACAGGATCCCAGGGGAAAACAGGATGCAAGGTGTCCTTTGCTCTGAGTTCTCCCAGGCTGGCAACAGTTTTTGCCTACCACTAATGGAGTCTACACACAGCACACAGATAGACTTCCTCCTCCTTCATTCCAACCTGGAATTCCCAGCTCCAGCTCCTTCCTGCTAGGTACTTCCTAATCAATATATAATCAATACCTAATAACTAGCTCATCTAATCTTACTCATAACAATATCAAATTGCTTGCTGATTCAGGGAGAGACAGAAAAGAAGGAAGGAGAAAATTTGGAACTCTAAATTTTAAAAAATGAATGTTAAAATTTTTTTGCATGTAATTGGAAAAAATATACAAAAAATAAAAGGAAAAGTTAAGCAAAACAAAATCACATATCAATCATATCTGGCAGAGTATGCAGCATTCCACACCTATAGTTCATCATTAGAAGACAATATTTTTTGTCATCAATTCTTTGAAATCACACTTGGTCATTACCTGAATCTGAATTGAAATGTCTGCATTGTATTGCTTTCCTTTATATTAGCAGCAGCTGTCACTTATTTAAGGCTTACAAAGTACTTTACAAATGTTCTCACTTTAATACATGTAAAACCCAGACCAAATTGCTTGCCAGCTCAGAGAAGTGGGAGGGAAGAAGGGAAGAAGACAATTTGAATCATATAACTATAGAAAACCAATGTGAAAATTTGTCCTTACCTGTAATTGGTAAAAACAACAACAAAAACTAAAAAAAACAAAACAACAAAGCAAATATTATCTTTTTTATCCTCACAACCCTGGAAAGTAGTTACTATTATTAGTCTCATTTTACAGATGAGAAAACTGAGGCAGACAGAGATTAAGTGACTTTCCCAGGATCACACAGATAATAAATGTCTAGGTTGTGTAAATGGAGATTTTGAACCCCTAAAATTACATTACCCCAAATTCCTTTTTGTATTACCTAGAATGCTTTTCTCTTTGTCCACGTTTGTGTGGTCTCATTTGTATAAGTTCTGAGGCTCCGGCTCTCTCTTTTTCTTTTGCTCTCATGAGCAGGCTGGTTTAGATAGCTGTCTTACTTTAGTTATTATTAATAAACTTTATGAAATATAATTCTTAGCTTTTGTATATCAATTTTGATCTCTACAGAGGTCACATTTGAATTAAAGTCTTCCTGACTCCAAGTCCAGTACTGTACTGCCTAGCTACCTGCCTCATTATAGTCATATATCTTGTTCTCCTGGTTCTGAATCATTTAACAAAAGTAATTCCAAGACTGTGAATTTTTGTATTTGGCTAGGGTATTTAACAAAATCTTACCCACCTCAAAGGCATTCCCCTGCTTTTAGAGTCAGAGACCATTTGGGTCAAGAAAGCAAGAGATGCCAGTTCCACCAGAGTATAAAATCCTTCTGGACTTGAGGGCCATTTGAGGTCAGGACAGCCCGCTTCTGCTAGGGAAAGCCCCACTGTCCAGTCTGTTTAATAGCTATATTTTCCAGAAAGATGACATTTCCACAACACACCCACCTAGAGGAATTGATCAAACTTTCATCACTTCTCCAGATGCTTGGATCCCAGTTTGGCATTTGCCCATACCCTGGTCTGTTGTAAGGCTCACTCTTTCATCCAGTTTTACCTTCTTCTGTCCTAAAATTAACTATTCTTTCTCCCTAAGCCTTTTCCCCACTGACCAAGCACCTATCCCATACCTGGAACTCCATCTTTTCCACCTTGACCAAAACCAAAACCAATAGTATGCATAAATTTTAAACCCAACTTCCATCCCTCTCTGGGCCGTTCCAGACATGACGTTAATTGAGAGAGCTTAGAATCATTTTTTCATTAGTCATTGTCATTGTTTTGAGTAAAGTAGCCATGGAAGCCAGAGGCAGCCCAAAGCCATTAAAAATGTTTTTATTTGTACTTCATTTGCATAAAACTCTCCTCATTGGCAGAGATTGATTATTTAATTCTCCTAGTGCCAGAAGAGATAGGGTTGGTGAGAGCTGGAGAATAGAGAACCTGGTCTTCTGGCTTCCAGCTTTGAGGCAGAAAATATGCTGTTTCTACCTACCAAAGGGAGATAAAGACTCTGGGAAGAAGCCAACATATAGAAAACCAGGTACAATGATCATGTCAGCTTCTTCCCAGGCTTTTTCTCCCTTCAGGTTGAAGGGAAATTGGAACTGTGGAGTCTTCTGTCTCAAATCTGGAAGCCAGATTCTCTCCAGCTCTCACCAGATGGATCTTTCATGTAGGAACACTGCACTGAATAATCCTTGGTATACATATTGATATTCTTTTGACTTGTTTTAATTTCACTATCAGTTCTTAATATCTCTGCCATCTTTTTTTCCCAAGAAGTGGGAGACATGCTTCCCCATTGATCCTCTAAAGTCATGATTGGTCTCTGTTTTGGCTAGTATTCTAAAGTCATCCAATGCTATTTTCTTTTCCATTCTTTTTTCATTGTGTAAGTTATTTCTCTAGTTCTTCTTACTTCTTTCTCAATAGGTCTATATGTCTTCCTAAGTTTCTCTGAATTCTTCATCTTCATTATTTTTTATGGCGCAGTAATATTTCCTTATATTCACATGCTACAATTATTCCCCAGGTTTTGGTCACCTACCTTCCTTCCAGTTCTTTGTAGTTAAAAAAATCATGTTCTGAATATATTTTGCATTTATGGGACTTTCCTTTCTGTCTTTGACCTCCTTGGTGTATAAGTCCAATAGTGATATCAAGTAGATCACAGCATATGTACAGCTTAATGACTTCTTTAATAGAGTTCCAAAATTTTTTTAGTGGCAGAGTGGATAAAACACTGGGCCTGGAGTCAGGAAGACCTGAGTTTAAATCTGGGCTTAGATACTTACTGGCTATGTGACTTTTGGAAAGTCATTTAACCTCTTCCTGCCTTGGTTTCCTCAACTGTAAAATGAGGAAACCATACACCTACCTGAGATAAAATTTATAGAGAATTTAGCACAGTACCTGGCCTATAGTAGGCACTTAATAAATTAATATTCCTATCTCTTCCCCTTTTTTCCAGTTTGATTGGCTCAATTTACAGTTCCTATAGTCCACTTTTTAATTTTTATTTAATTCTTATCTTACTTCTTATTTTAAACTATTTCCCTATGGTTACATGATTCATTTTCTCTCCCCTCTTCCTTCCCCCATCCTGGTAGCTCCACTTAAAAAAAATCAAACAAACAACTCTTATCTTTTGCCTTAGAATCAATACTGTGTAATAATTCCAAGACAGAAGAATAGTAAGGGCAAGGCAATGGGGGTCAAATGACTTGCCCAGGGTCAGACAAATAGGAAGTGTCTGAGGCCAAATTTGAACCTAGGACTTTCTGTCTCTAGGCCTGGCTCTCAATTCACTGAACTACCTAACTGCCCCAGCCAGCTCCCCATTTTTTATTAATAGAATTTATTCACAAATGTCTTTGCTTTTCCTTTTCCTCCCCAAATCATAGATGGCATCATCTGGGAGATAGATATCTATATTTATATATACATATATATATAAATATGTATTTCATGTTCTGTTTTTTAGTTCATGCTTTGGAGGTAAACATTCACAAGTTATTCTTCAAGTATTAATTCTTTAATTGTGTATGTTGTTCTCTTAGTTCTACTCATTTTACTGTTCATTATTCCAGGTAGTCCTTTCTAGGCTTTAAAAAAATAGCCTGTCATCATTTCTTATGGTCCAAAATTATTCCATAACAATCATATACCACAATTCACTTATCCATTTCTCAATTGATGGGCATCCTTTCATTGTCCAGTTCCTTGCCACCAGAAAGAGATCTACTATAAATATTTTGGAATATAATAGTTTCTTTTCTTTATTCCTTGATCTCTTTGGGAAACAGAGATAGCAATAACATTGCTAGATCTAAGGGTGTACCGAGTTTTATAACTCTCTGAGTATGATTCCAAATTGCTTTCCAAAATGATTGGATCAGTTCCCAGCTCCACCAACATTTTATTAATGTCCCCATTTCCTCACATCTCTAGCTCCACTTATGATGCAGCAATGACAGGAGTCCCAATTTGAGGGTCCTCAGTTGTCAAGGGCAATCATAATTCTGCACTGAGCACACCTTCAGGAATACCTTCCAGCAATGGCATCGGGCCAGGGGAACACTAGAGTGTGTTCAAAGTTACAATAGGGGAAATGCCTCCTGGCTAGGGTTGAAGACCATCATGCTTTTATGATGATGCCACAGGATAGAGAAAAAAGGAGATAGGAGGAAGCTTGTAGATGGGGCAGCTATACAGACCATGGCCTATGCTTAGCTCCTTCCAAGCCTCTTCAGATCTTTAGGAAATAATGTCAGGATATCTTCTAATGCTGGTGATCTTGAAACCACCCAATATCAAAGTACATCACTGCTGACATAAGTAATTTCTGTAGCAGATCTAAGCTAAATCACAGAAACAGAAGAGTTTCTACATTCATGGTAATCTTGGGCTTCCATTCTTGTACATTTCCATGTGTTCGTATTACCTCTTCAAGGTCTTTTCTTGTGGTCTCCCAAGACACACAGAGATGGTATCCTCCAAGGGAGTTGTTCTCATTTTGATGTTATTTGGAAAGAATGGAGCTTCCTGCCTGGGGAAGTTTTTCTTTCTTTTCTTTGGAGTCAGGCAATTATTTTTGCATCTCTCTTCTCTTCTCCACTCATATTGCTGCCAATCTAGTTTAAGTCCTTATCACTTCTCACCAGGACTACTATAATTGCCTCCTAATTGATGCTTCTGCCTCTGACTTTTCCCTTTTTTTTATCCATGCTTTAATTTCTTGCCAAGAAATCTTTTTAATGCACAAGTCTGACCATTTTATGATCCTGTTAAAAAACAATCACTGCTTTCTTATTGCCAATGTAATAGGTTGGTGTCCTATGTACTCGAAGAGGACCAAAATGACAGCACTGATATCTTTCAACTTGAGAATAAATTGGATTTAAGTGATGCAGAATTAGTTGCACAGAGTCATCAGCCTCACTTTCCCTTTAAGAACCATCAAAATCCAGGGGGAAGACAGAAGTCAAGGCAAGTGGTGATGGCTTAGGATGCTCTGGATGACCTTAGCCTCTTCAATGTCTAACCAAGAGTAAATGCTCTACAGTGCCTGCTTCAGCCACCTTTGTGGCTGTTGGAACAAATTGTTCTCAACAACCCATTTCTCCAGAAGTCTTCCTATGCCTGGGGTAAACACCCCATAAGCCCAAATCATTAACGGCTCTGAGTCTGGTTGGTTACCCTCATCCTTATCTAGCTTGTCTGCTAAGAAGGTGTAAGGTGTGAGCACTGTGCATATTACAGAGTTGTGAGAATCAAATTATATAATGTTTATAAAGCATTTAGCATGGTGCCTGGCACACAAAAAATGCTATTATTGTTCATTATTATTTTGTGTTACTGTCCATCATGTGCCCTCAGTTCTAACCAAAAATGAATTAATTCACTTGCCTTTGTTCAGTTGTTTTTCAGTTCTGTCTGACTCTTCATGACCTCATTTGGGGTTTTCTTGGCAAAGATATTGGAATGGTTTGCCATTTCCCTCTCCAGATCATTTGACATATGAGAAAACGGAGGCAATCAGGGTTAAGTGACTTGTTCTGGGTCACATCTGAGGATATGAACTTAGGACGATGTCTTCTTCACTCCAAGGCTAGCATGCTATTTACTGCAATACCTAGCTCCCCAAATGAACTAATAGTTGCCTCCAATCTCTTTGATACATTCACACAGGATCAGCCCCTATCCTTAGAATTCTCAATCATCATTTCGGCCTGTGGAAATCCTTCAATGCCCAGCTCAGTTGCCAACTCTTCTGCGAAGCATTCTCTGATCTACACCACTAAATATGATCTCTTCTTATTCAAGATTTTTTAGGTGACTTTGTTTTTCTCTTTCCTTGGCTCCTATCATATTCTACCTTGTATCATAATTATTTGGATATGTGAGAATTTGTTTTAATATACTCTGTTATTCCCAGTATCAGAGTCCTAGAATAGAGAGAATTCCTGTGTCAGTGCCCTAGATCAAGGGTTCTATCCAGTCTATGGTGTGAAGATGGGATCAACTCTACCTTGCCCATTTTTAGATTTAATCACCAGAAGCATATACACCCCACTCACACTTGAGTCGGGAAGGTCTGTAACCCATTTGTGCAAAACTGGGTGATGAATCAGAATCAACCGACTACCCCGGGCAGTCCTAAGCAAAGCTTTAGTTGTAATTGATACACATAAAATGGGAGGAAGGCACAGGAAGTGATGAAAGGAATGGTCTTTATAAATTGCAGGAACTTCCTGGGATGCTCTTTCTTTCACTTTGAACTGGACACTGGAGGAGCTCTGGCTGAGGACTTTGGACTGCTTTCCTTTTGAACTACCAAGTGGGTGAGTGAAAAAGACTGACTCCTTCCTGGATTTTCCGAAGGGACTATCCTCAGGAGAGGCCTCCCCTCTTGGGAGAGGCTTTGTGACTAAAGCCCTTGCTTGATTCATCACTGGCTCCTTGGCTCAAGGCTGAGTCCCCGCTGGCTGAGGACTAATTAGCCCTGCCTGGGTTGAGCCAGGGGCCAGAGCAAAATACTTATCATGTTATGTTAGAAATCTTGCCCTATCCTCTCTCTGATTTTCTAACTTTCACTCTCTCTTCCTATTTGTAAATAAATATTATAAAAGTCATTTTGTCTCGAGTCTTTCATTTGGAATTAAGTACTGAATTCCTGGTAACCCTACTCTTAAATAATTTAGTCCAACCTTTTATTTTACCACTTACACATTTCTCTCCTTTACAATGGATTTTTACAATCTCTCTGTTCAGTTTATGTGTAAAGGAGACAATGATCGTCTTCATGCCTACTGTGACCTTCATCCTCTATAGGGTGGGTAGGGGCTGAGAGTTTGATGGACCACCTCCTAATTACTTATTTGCCAATTGGAGATGTCTTGGGATGTTCAAGGGAGATGCTGAATAATGGGCTCTCAAAACTATATTTATAGATCTGCCTAGAAGAGCTTTGGGGTCTTTTGGTCATTGAGGGGACCAGTGACCTGTCATTCTATTGGTTATATGCTGGCCTAATGAATAAATTGAGCAATTTTAATCATTATAGACACATGTTTGTGAAACAAATGGTCTTATGAGACAAATAGGTGATACTAGAAATATAGTCTGTATTCCTAGAATAATTTCTAGATGTTGAACCTGTTACTTTAGCCTCTTGACCACTATGGTCTTATCTTAATGAACTAAATAAATTAATTCAAATGAATATAATTATAAGACATCAGTATCATATAGGGCATTTTACTTATATGTAAAGATTCTGAATTTATCGACATATGATTTAGTGCATGTATAGACTATTAACTGCTTTGTGTTGTCCTTCATTTTTTTTAAACCCTTACCTTCTGTCTTGGAGTTAATACTGTGTATTGGCTCCAAGGCAGAAGAGTGTTAAGGGTAGGCAATGGGGTCAAGTGACTTGCCCAGGGTCACACAGCTGGGAAGTATCTGAGGTCATATTTGAACCTAGGACCTCCCATCTTTAGGCTTGGTTCTCAATCCACTGAGCTACCCAGCTGCTCCCCGTCCTTCATTTTTGAAGAGGATCAATGACATGATGGGATGATATCTTGACTTGAGCAAGATTTGGGTTTAAGTGAGATTTGCACAAGGTTGTCAGCCTCACTCTCTCTTCTAGAGCCATCAAAGTCAAAAGGCAGGTTGACTGGTGATGGTTCAAGATGTAGAGGACGATCTTGGCATCTTCAATGTCTGATCAAGCTCTAAGCACTCCACAGCACCTGCTTCAGCTGCCTTCTTGGCCACTGGAAGAAATTGTTTCCATAAGCCCATTCTGTCAGGGAAGTCTTCTGGGACAGACCCCCCCCCCAATCACTGATGGGTTTCTAGGCTGTCAGTTAATCTCAATCTGTTTTAGTCCATTTGCTGAAGATGGTTTACCAGGTATGGTTGCTGCATATTCTGTAGCTTCTTGGAGCCCCAGATGAGAGCTGGATGCCAGGTGGACCCCAAATTGGATGAGCAGCCTAGAAAAGGACTTGACAAGTTTTTGTACCAGAGCTATTAGTCCCCCTCGTACACCCATATACCTTAACTACTAAAGAATAACAGACGTATTTAGGCTCTTTGTCTTAAGCTTTGAGAGTGAGTAAATAAAGATGGCGTGTAAACTCTCAGATAATAGCTGGGATAGATGTACTCATTGACAACATGGTTGTACTTTTTATGCAGTAAGGAATAAAGGCAGCTAGATGGAACAGCAGATAGAGTGTCAAGCCTAGAATCAGGAAGACTTTCCTTCTGGAATTCAAATCTGGCCTCAGATACTTACTGGCTGTGTCACTTCACCTTGTTTGCCTCCATTTCCTCAGCTGTAAAATGAACTGGAGGAGGAAATGGCAAACCACTCTAGTGTCTTTGCCAAGAAAAACCCAAATGGGGCTATGAATAGAGGGACATGACTGAAACAACTGAATACCACCACCATAGGGGTGAGAGTGCTAGATATCAGACTTGAAGTCAGGGGATCTGGGTTCAAATCCTGTCTCTAATACTTACTAAGGTGTGTAATTATATGCAATTCAGTTCAATGCTACAAGCACTTTATTAGGTATCTGCTCTGTGCTTGATGAAAAGAAGTCCAATAATGAACAGAAAACTGGTTTTACAGTCAAAATATCCTGGCTTCAAGTACTGCTTCTGGTATATACCGGTTGTTTGATCTTGAGCAGTACATTTAACATCTCAGTGTCCCCAGGAAACTCAGACCATTAACAGGACAATTTCCTGCTATTGTTGTTCAATTGTATCTGATTCTTCATTTGGGGATTTCTTGGCAAAGACATTAGAGTGGTTTGTTAAATGACTTTCCCAGGGTCACACACAGCTAATGAATTTCTGAGACTAGAATGAACTCAAGTTTTCCTTACTCCAGGTTCAGCAAGCTATCTACTGTGCCATCTTACAGAGCAATTATTGACCTGAATCGGTGGAAGGAGTGTTCTCACTTGGAGTTCCTTATAACGGTGAAACACAGGTCTGGTTATTTAAAAAAAACCATGCTTCTAGGGATGAGTAATCCAAAGACAAAAATGAAACAGTCTCCCCTCAAAAGAATTTAAATCCTTCTGGAAAGAGATAATATGTGCCAAGGAAATACAGAAGTAAAATAATTAATTTAGATGAGGAGAAAGCACTAACAAAGTATTGAGGCTGAGTGAGGAGGGACATACTGGAATGATTTCTTTTAACCTTGGCCCTGAAGGGAGGGAGGTATTGGAAGACAGGGAGATAAGGAAGGAGAGCATTCAAAGCTCTAGGGATAGAATCTTTGGTCAACCCCACTGAGGCTTAATGTCCTTATCTGAAGAAAGTGGTGCTAATATTTACCTACTTTACAGGTTGTTAAAAGGTAAAGGTTTCTATAAATTTAAATTATTACTGTTATTAAGGACCATTTTTATTTTTCTTCATGTCCTTATATTGGTTGATTAAAAGTATAACTCAAGAGTATACATCCAAATTGTACATGTTGATCCAAATGCCACTGAATCTAATCATTTTAAACCAGGTACCTAAGAAAGTTTTGTGAATAAGCACTTCAGCCCTGAACCTTGGACTTTTTTTTCTGCTTCAAACCGTAATCACCCACTCTCTAAATCAGTGAAACATCAGTCAATGTTCTCCCATGTTGGGATATGTGTAAAATGAATATTTTGATTACAGTCAAACACTTCGTGAATTTTCCTGATAATTGATATATGAAATCAAATCAACTTCCAAAGTATTTTTCAGCAAGAGCTGAGAAAGTAGCCAGCTCAAACCACTAAAAGCCCATCAAAAAGCCAAGAGCTTGTTTTTCTTAAATTTCCTTCTCTGAAATGGATAAACACAACCTTTACTTTTTCTTCAGGACACACATCATTAACTTCTAATCAACTCAAGGTTCAGACATCCCTGAACAATTTTCTCAGTTTTCAGAAATGCCATCAGGAAACAAAGTACTTTTTATCCCACTCCAGGTAACAGTAACGGGTCTCAGAGGAGCCCAGGTGCAAGGCACTACATGTACCATGCTGTTGTGTGAGATGAGTCAGACCTCTTCAAAAGGTAGAAGGCAGACTGAGGCTCTTAGAGCTCTGGGTGTTAATGTTTCACAAACATTGGTCCATGAGTTGGGACTGCCAAGTAGGCAAGTTCTAAGAATCTAAGCTAAGAAGTGAAAGATGCTTTGTGGTTGTGGATTAAAGTAGACTGAGGTGCTATGGGATCAATGGATTGTGCTCCTTTTGTGGCTAGTGTAGAGGCAGATTGAGTATATATGTAGAGTTTAGATTCAATTTCAGGTGATAGAACTGTTTTTCTAACCTCAGCATCTTTCTTTTCCCATTCATGCCCATTTGGGACATTCAACAGGGATGTAAGAGCTGTTTTCTGTAGTGTGTTTATCTGCCTCCACAAGGACTTAGATGAATAATTGCCAATCATCCATCACTCTTACTATTAAGTCCAGGGTACTTTTGTCTAGGAATATCTATCAGTCATGTCTTGTCATTCATTGGCCCCTATCTTCGAGTTACTTTGGACTTAGAGACTTATTAGGTTTCAGGGGGGTAGTTAAACAAGCAATTTAATTAGATTAATACAAATTCTAGTGAATTTTTAGAAAGCAAAGTATTGGCCACTTGTGCTAGATTGATTGAGTAGAATTCAAATCTTGTCTCTTTTATACTATTTGCTACTACCACAACTTGGGGCAAATAATTTAACCTTTCTTGCCTACCTCTTCCTTTTATGAAAAATTAGGCAGTTGGACTAGATGACTCTTGAGGTCCCTCTCAGTTCTAAATATATGATTCCCTTGATCCTCTCTGCAGTAACAGAGACCACGTCCAAAGCTTTGACCAAGTAGAAAGTTTGCCCAATACTGGCACCACCTGTTGGGACATTACAGGACATTACAGGAGCAGCCATGATGATTCAATTCCTAATGCCATTTACTGGGAGCTCTGAGGAATTGCAAAAAGAAAGGGAGCCTGGTAGACATCTGTGGGAAAAATGACTCTTTGCGCCTGGGATTCTACATAAATCTTTGGGACACAGTTATCCATTGCAGAGTGTCTGTTTATTTTCGAAGAGGCTTGTTTTGATTTCCATTCTACTTTCTTCAAACTTGCAATAAAACTTTTCTCGATTTTTTTAACTGTGTGATTGCACATGAGATATTGGGCTTTGTAGTTTTCATTGGCTTAGTAAGCAAGAATTATGAACCAAAAGACTAATAAATCCCCATAAAATGTACATAGGCCCTTCATATCATGAAGTCATTTCTAATCCCAGGGCTAGAGGAAGAAAACATTTGAAAAAGCTGTCTCTATCCATAGTCCCCTATGGAAAATGTCTAATGTGTGCTGGTCATTCATTCAGAAAAAGTCAGCATGAAAGAGTAGTCAGAGTGCTGGACTTGGAGTCAAGAAGAATTGAGTTCAAATCCTACCTTAGATTTACTCACTCTATGATCCTGGACAAATTGCTTCACATCTCTGAATCCTGATTTTCTGGAGTTAATCTATAAAATGAGAATAGCCAGGTAGGTGGCACAGAGGATAGAGTAGGAAGCTTAGAGTTAGGAAAATTCATCTTCATGAATTCAGATCTGGCCTCAGACATTTACTAGCTGTGTGACCCTGGGCAAGTCATTTAACCCTGTTTGCCTCAGTTTCCTCATCTGTAAAATGAGTTGGAGAAGAAAATGGCAAACTACTCCAGGATCTTTGCCAAGAAAACCCCAAATGGGTCACAGGAGTGGGACATTGACTGAAAACAACTGAAAATGAGGAAAATAATACCATCCAAAATAAGGGGATCAGGTTAGATAGACTAAGGACACTTTTAGCTCTAGCTCTATGATCTTTAAATATCTGATGCCTCAATATTTTTGTGTGAATCAAAAGAGATAATATAAAAAATATTTTGCAAACCTTAAAGTGATATGTGTCAGCTGATCAAATGAGATAATATTTGTAAAGTTCCTGCTACATAGTAGGCACTACATAAATGCTAGCTATTATTGGTGAAAGTAGTTGAGGCAGTGGATAGAGTGCTGGATCTGGAGTCAGGGAGACCTGAGTTCAAATCTTTCCTTAGACACATCCTAGTTGTGTGATCCTGGGCAAATCACTTGACCTCTGGCTGCCTCAGTTTTCTCCACTGTAAAATGGAGATAATGATAGCAGCTACCTCCCAAGCTGACTGTGAAAATCAAATGAGATAATATTTATAAAGCACTTAGCAGAGTGCCTGGCACATACTATATAAATGTTAGCTTTTATAATTATTGTGAGCACTCAAAAGTAGTTGTGTTTAGGAATCATAGATAGATTTTGGCCCTATAGAAAGAAAATAAAATATAGAAATAAATATAAAAAATACAAGGGAAAAATTCTTCCTAGTTATTTGAGCTGGGAAGTATAATGGGCTCCCAGAATGTAATGATTTTGTTATCATCCCATAAGAACTCCATGCAGAAGCAGGTCTTGTTGGTGATATGATAGAGGGGAATCCTGCTAAGGGACAAGTGAGGCTGGAATATCTCTGAAGTCCTTCAAACTCTGAGCTGTTGGGTTGGGAAGGAAGGAGGGGTACAGGCACTATAGGTTTACATCAAAAGGTAAACTGAGGGGGTTCAGTGGATTGAGAGGCAGGCCTAGCGATAGGAGGTCCTGGCCTTAGACCCTTCCTAGCTGTGTGCCACTTAACCCCCATTGCCTAGTCCTTACCATTCTTTTGTCTTGGAACCCAATACACAGCATGAATTCTAAGACAGAAGGTAAGAGTTGAAAAAGAAAAAGATAAACTTAGCCAACTTCACAGCTCCAGACCATCACCCATTATTTTTCTTTCTCTTGAATTTATCACTACATTTGCTTTTCCAGTGGCCAAAATGGTATATTTCCCTCCAGGATACTGGGGAGACACATAATGAACGAATAGGTTTCCATTTCACTTCTTACATTTGTATCTTTAACCTACCCAAATTGGGCACTCTTTACCAATTAGACTTTGCAGAAAGTCTGAACGGATGGAGAAGAGGATCCCTTGTTTTTCTGAGAAATATTACTTACAGTCTGGGAGGCTCCAGCAACGTGTCTCCATTCTATCAAGTAGTCAGACACCTTTTAGTTAATGTAGGTGTCTGTGTTTGTGTGTCAAAAAGGGACATGGAGAGATGGAGGTTTTTTGTGTTTTTTTTAAACCCTTACCTTCCATCTTACATTCCAGATCCAAGGCAGAAGAGTGGTAAGGGTAGGCAATGGGGGTCAAGTGACTTGCCCAGGGTCACACAGCTGGGAAGTGTCAGAGGCCAAAGTTAAACCTAGGACCTCCCATCTCTAGGCTTGGCTCTCAATCCACTGGGCTACCCAGCTGCCCCCGATGGAAGGTTTTAAGGCAGCATCCAGTAATATTTTTCTTAAACCATTGTTCTGTCTGGTTTTACTAGCTTTTTTAGGTCTGTGCCATGTTCTGGTTCCTTCTGCAACCTGAGGATCAGCTTACTAAATAGATGCCCCCTCCTCCATTCTTTTTCTCCCCCTTTTCTTCTATTTTGGCTCCAGGAACCTCAGGCCAGAATCTGCCCATCCAGAAAATTACTCAGAGCTACTCTTCATGTTCACTCCAAGTTTTGTACCCTGTGAGCTTTCACAAGGCCTCCTGGCCCCCTACTTGATCCTCCCCCTTTAGATCTCAGGCTTCTTCTGTTACCTCTTCAGCTCCACTCTAAGAGTTTATATTTTAGGGAGTGGTAAAGGTCAGTCCTTTTATTTAATTTGCCTTCTTCATCAAATTAAGTGGATTCAGTAAGGAGCAAAAAAAATGAAAAATGAGAATTCATTTTCACTATTTGACAAAAATGCATATTGTCAGTTTGGCTCAGGTTGCAAAAGTCAGCTTACATCTCCACTGGCTTACTGCAGAGATGAATACTAAACAGGCAAGACACACGTAAAACAGTCTAAAGTCATAAATGAAAAAGCCAGGCATTTATATTATGAGCTTTCCAGATGCATGAACTTGTTAGCTTTCTCAACAATTTCCAGCTGGCTATAAGGGATTGATCTCCATTGCAATGCCTATGAAACTAAACTGGTTTTAACACTTTCCCAGATCACCTATGTCTGTCTAATTGGGCAGAGGGAAACAATAATTCAGAACAGGGCTTGTCATGATTCCACTTCCTAATTCATTATTCTTTTTCCCTCCTTAAATAGAGCTGTCTGTCTTCCCTAAGCTATCTGTCTATCAAGCATTTCAAGGAAGCCAGACTTAGCATAAGAAGTAAAGCATTTCAAGATGCATTTCCTCTCCCCAAATCTCCTGGAAAACCCCCCTCCAAAGAGTTGGGAAAGATAATAGGGAGATGGGGACTTCCTAACCAAGGAGAATAAAATTGATAAATATTTATTAAGCATCAATAGGTGCTAGACACTACGCTAAGCCCTGGGAATACATAGAAAGGGAGAAATCTTTGCCAAGAAAACCCCAAATGGGGCCATGGAGAGTCAGACATGACTGAAACAACTGAACAGCAGATGTTGTTAAGTAGCAGAATTGTTCACTACCCGGATCCATCTTTATTTCTTGGGATCTCTTGAGAACTACATGAAAATGATGGGCAGAGAAAGTACCAATCACTTCAAGACATAGGCTAGTTATGTTTAAAGTCCAACTTAAGGATAGAGACTGGAATACACTTTCTTGATCCCACAACAACAGTCTGTTTCATCAGGAGAGTCTCAACTGATCTTAGGGATTTATTTTTTTAAACCCTTACTTTCTATCTTAGAATCGACACTAAATATTGGTTCCCAGGCAGAAGAGTGGTAAGCCCAAGGCAACTGGGGTTAAGTGACTTGCCCAGGGCACACAACTGGAAAGTGTCTGGGGTCAGATCTGAACCAGATCTTCAGGCCGGATTCTCTATCCACTGTGCTACCTAGCTGCTTCTCTTTTAGGGATTTTTGACATATCTTGTCTTCCTCCTAAGTTTCCCCAAGGCAGAGTCTTTGCTGCCTTTGCAACAAAAGCATCAGGGCAGAGCTATGGGTGCCCAACATTTTTTCTCATTCATCTCATGTACATATCAAGGCTTACCAATTCTTTCAAAACAATATTTATGGGTGACAGTCTCATTTTTTACCAGTTCAAATATTCACACTGACACACTTTCAAGCAAAGAAATAAGCCAATAAATCCAGATGACGTTTTGAAAGTACTTGTGCAGTATTGAAAATTATAGTTTCTAAGTAATTTGGGGCTTGTACAACTTCTGTTTGTGGTCATATATTCACTTTTCTGAAAGGTAGAATGTAAAACTTCAATGTTTGAGAAACCATGCACCCATGGTGATTCTAAACTGCCTATTCAAGACAGTGAAATGGTTTAGGAATAATTTTCTAATATAAGTTGTAGTCTCTTTGCATTTTAATGGAAAACATCATCAAATGGCTTTGTTATCAACAGTCCTGATAGGAATCCCTTACTGGCTGACAGAAAGAGAGTAGTTAAATGGACTGACATTTGGCCATACATGGATTATCTTATGCCTCAATAAGATAAGAAAATATGTTCTCAAACTGACTCTGTTTCTTCAGTTCTAATTTATGAAATTTAAAGGCTGTTTTCATGGATGGGATAGATAGGTAGTACAATGGATAGAGTGCTGGGCCTGAAATCTGGAAGACTCATCTTCAGGAGTTCAAGTCTGGCCTGAGACACTTACTAGTTAGGTGACCCTAGGCAAGTCATTCAACTCTGATTCCCTCAGTTTCTGCATCTGTAAAATGAGTTGGAGAAGGTAATGGCAGGCCATCCAGTATATTTGCCAAGAAAACTCCAAATGGAGTCATGAAAAATAGGAAATAATTGAACAACAGCAAATTATTTGATGCATGTTATATGATACATGTTTTTTCCCTCCCAACTGGATTATAAACTTCCTTAGACCAGGTATCATTTATTAGTCTTCTCATATATCCCTCTGAAGAGCCTTAAACAGAGCCAGGCACATAATGGACATTCAGTGGATACTTAAATGTAAACATAAAATGACAGAATATGAAAGTACCTTAGAGAATATCTAATTCCACTCTCTTATTTGATAGATAAGGAAAATAAAGCCTAGAAAAGGAAGTGACTTGGACAAAAACTCAGTGCTCAGGCATTTTTAAGGAAGAAGACATTTGTCAACAAAGGAGAGAGCTATGGATTCAACAGAGAGCTAAACCTAGACAATCAAAAGCAGAGATACAGAGAGGAAAAGATGCTGATAGTCAAGTCAAGCAACCTGCAAGTTATAAAGGGGTTGGCATAAGAAAACCCCACATGGAGAGGAAAGTATTGAGGCCAATGGCACTGGAGGGAGGTGAGTAGCCTTGACCACATGTATTCCCTTCACATGATCTTCATTATCTAAATTTGGCACCCACAGCTCTGCATAGACATTTGTTGCAAAGGCAAAGAATCTGCTTAGGATAAAGGAACTAAATTTAGGAGAAAGGCAAAATATGTCAAAAATCTCCCCCTTTTTTGGTCATACTGCTTTCTAATTTTTCCAACAATTTTTATTGATAAATTGATAAATTTGTGTACTAATGAGAGGGTGTTCCTCTGGGCTTATCACTCTATCCACTGTACCACCTAGCTGCCCCATCCATGAAAATAGCCTTTAAATTTCATGTTAGAGTCTAAGAAACAGAGCTAGTTTGAGAACATAGTTGTTTTTTGGTTTTTTGTTGTTTTTTTTTAATCTGACTGAGGCACAGGATAATCCACATAAGGCCAAACACCTGTCCATTTAACTACTCCTTTTCTGTAGTTTTGTAGTTATTATTGTTACTCTGCCTTTTTAGTAAATGCCTTTTCTTTGAGCTAGTTGAGTCTACTGGGGCAGCTGAGTGGTACAGTGGATAGAGACTTGGGACTAGAGATAGGAAGACTCATCTTCCCAAGTTCAAATCTGGCTTCAGATACTTATTAGCTGTAGGATCCTGGGCAGATCACTCTGGTATCCTTGCCAAGAAAATTCCAAATGGAGTTACAAAGAGGCAGACATGATTGAAACAATTGAACAACAACAACAATTGAATTTATTAACGGACCATTAATGGAAACACCATAGCAAGAACTCAAGAATTATAGTAGCATAAGCTTGGACCCACAGAATATACCCCAGAACCGAAGTAACAGCTACGCTCAGAGGACCTGATCTATGGACCTTTGAATGCTAATTAGAAAAGTAACCCAGAAGGTATGCTACATAAACAAATTAGCTTTTTAAAAAAAGATACAATATTTTCTCCCCTTTAAATCACATCCTAGGGTATAGTCCTAATTGGGGCTTCACTGTGTCAAACAGAATGATCATTTTTGTAACTCATTGTATATTGTCAGGTTGCTTCTCAGAGTATGCATGTGGCTTCACAACTCCATGAACTATCCTATCACTTCTTATGATTTTGATTTTTTATGGGTATAATATATTTTCCCAAAGTTATTTTAATGTACATTTCTCTGTTTTCTAGATAATTTGAACAAAATTTAAATGATTAACAATATGTGTATTTCCATTAAAAAGCAATCAGCTCATATTTTTTGAATATTTAGACTTTGGGGGAATAGGTATTAAAATGGAAAATTGTTATCAATTCTTTATAGATTCTGGATGTCAGATTTTTAACAGATATATCTATTACAAAGATTGCCTCCTTCACTCTATTTTTTTTCTCTTCTAATTTTTTCTGAACACATTACTTGCTATTGTACAAAAATATTATTCTTATTTAGCCAAATCCATTTTTTTGTCCCCAATAATTTCATCCATTTATTTTCTTCTCTCTATAACTCCTTGCTCCTTTAATTTTTCTTTTAAATGTTTATCATTAATCCAACAAAAGTTGATTGGATTAAAATTGTATAAGATATAGGTTTAAACTAATTGTTTTGTCATACTGCTTTCTAATTTTTCCAACAATTTTTTACTGATAAATGACTCCTTTCCTCAATGTTTTACATGTTTGAATTTATCAAATATTAATCTCTAGTTTTTATTTTGGATATATTCTTAGTTGCCCATTCTGTAACACTGATTTATTTGTCCACTTTTCAACCAATATTAGACAATCATAAAAGGTAGTTTGGATAATTACTGTTTTATAGTATATTTTGAAATTTGGCAGGAAAGTCTCATCATTAAATTTTGTTTATAATTTTTTTATATTCTGGCCCATTTTTTCCATGTAAGTTTCAGTGTTGTATCTAATTCCATTAAGTAACTCACTGAGCATTTGTTATTTGGTTATTCTTTTTGGTTTGGACTTATGATTTCATAGCTGCAGTGAGTTCCCAGTTCTTTTTACTAATATGGATCAACAACTATTCTGCAATTTGATTGATTGAACTTAGAGAATAGCCTGGAACACCCAGAGATCAAAGGTCACATGGCCAGGATGTGTCAGGACCTCAGGTCATCTTGACTCTGAGGCTGGCTCTCTCTATACACTATAATACATTACCTCTTAGGTAATTCCATTAAGCCTACAAATGAATTTTGGAAGTATTGATATTTTGGGTATATCAGCTCGAGCTAACAATGAACAAAGGACATTCCTTCAGTTGTTCATTTCATCCTTTGTCATTACTTTGTTCTGACTTATGTAAATTAATTTTCAAATATTTAATGTTTTATTAAAATTATAAATTATATTTTCTCTTTGTAAATTGTTGTTTTTTTTTTGAGGCAGGATGGTATGGGGAAAGATTTCTGAACTTGCAAACAGACTATCTGAATTCAAATCCTGACTGACATTTTGTGATATGTGTGACACTGGGCCCCTCACTTTAAGCCACTGCATGATAATGAAACTAGCATTATCTAAGTCACAAGATTTGGGGAAGAAATGTTTGTGTATACAATTGTTTTTCAGTAATTTTTTAATGACCCCTTTTATGTTTTTCTTGGCAAAAATAGCTGAGTGGTTTGTCATTTCCTTCTCCAGCTCATTGTACAGATCAGGAAACTGAGGTAAACAGGGTAAAGTGACTTGTTCAGGGTCACATAGCTAGTGTTTGAGGCTGGATTTGAACCTAGAAAGATGAGTCTTCATGACTCCAGATCCAGGTGTTTTATCCACAGCCTCACCTAGTTGCCCCTGGGGAAGAAATGACCCTTTAAAATTGTAGAATTCTCTCAGTTCTGGATCCAGGCCGGTTACATCTCTTGTCAGGGTTCTAGGGTATTCTGGGTAGTTTGTTAGAGTCTTTTCTCTACTATTATCAGTTCAAGCCCCCCATTCATCACGGCCCTCCCTCTCACATTGTTAGGAGCCTAAAACTAGAAACCCAGCTCCATTTAACCATTTTAAATCAGATAGCTTTCACAAAGAGCTATTCTTCAAGGATATAGTATGAACAAAATATCCAGATTTCCCTCGTCATCTATGAGACATTAGCTTCCTTCTTCTCCCTTTGTCTTTAGATAGGATTAAGGATGTAACTTATAACCATGGCTTAGTTCTGTTATGAGTAAGATTAGATTAGCTAGTTATTAGGCATTGATTATATATTGATTAGGAAGTACCTAGCAGGAAGGAGCTGGAGCTGGGAATTCCAGGTTGGAATGAAGGAGGAGGAAGTCTATCTGTGTGCTGTGTGTGGACTCCATTAGGGGTAGGCAAAAACTGTTGCCAGCCTGGGAGAACTCAGAGCAAAGGACACCTTGCATTCTGTTTTCCCCTGGGATCCTGTGTGGTGTGGCATTTAAGGAAAGAACAAGAGAAGAGGACAGTGCTTCAAGCAAACCCCTTACTGCTTGGTTCCTGAGACAACTATAGCTCCTGGCATCCAGACATCATCAGTGGATTGCAGTGAGAAATCCCAAAGCCACAAAAGCCCCAGCTGTACTCAAGCCTGGCAGGTTCCAGGTTTGAGGCAGAAACCCAGAGACTCCAGTATAGCTCCTTGGGCCCTGTTAGTTAGATAGCTTAGATTAGTGTAGTGAATAAGTCCTTCCCTGTCCCTTTGGGTTTTGTTATTAGGTGTTAAGATTTTAGAGTAGTCATTCCTATCTCTCCTTTTAGTTGTTTCTAATTAAAACCCAATTTCACCTTGTTACCTTGTCAGTTAATTCAAGGCCTCTGGCCAGAGTGACAGTTGGCTGTTATTTTTTCAGTTGGGAGTGGTGTAGCTGTACAAGACTTCAGTGTTCAGTTATAGTCTCTCTTACATCCCAGAGAGTGTTCCCACAAACCCCATAGTTGATTTTAATATCCCTGCTGACCCCATTACTTATATTTTCCTANACAAACCCCATAGTTGATTTTAATATCCCTGCTGACCCCATTACTTATATTTTCCTACAGTTCCTATGTAGCACTGGTTCCGTCAGAGATCCTACTCTCTTCATCTAGAGTCGAAAAGAACAAAGGAAAATTTTAAGACCTATTTCTTAGGTGCCATATAACCTCAGAAGAAAGAAGACTCTAGCCTCCTTCTCCTTACCACATGGTTTCTCACTAGGTAGTACAAAAAAAATCACCAAGCTCCCCTAAATGAAAATGATGTAGAGAGGAGGCAGTTGATGCTGACAGATGGATGTTTTTTTTTAAGATATCATCAGTTCTCACTCCAGAGCCAATCAAAAGGCTGCTCTCTGGACTTAGCTAATGTGAGAATTTTTTTTTTCTCATGGGTAAGCATATTTTTTATAATTTATTACCAAAAATTGAGTTCTAAGAATGTAGTAATAGAGTAAGAGAAGAAAGTTTTCAGAGTGAGTTGTCTACTGCAAAAGCATTATTTTACTTTACATTTTTCTTTTGATAAAGGACACAGATTCATTTATATGTTCATTTGAAGGTATATAATAATATACTCAAATAGCTATGTAATATGATTTTCCCAATAAATAAACACTGGGTAAAAATATTTTTAATTTAACAAAAGTTCCTTCCTAACCATATCGTTAGGAACCAATTATGGAATGTCTACAAATTTTCCATAGTTTCTGCATGCACTTCCCTTATTTATTATATTATTTTGTAAACCCTTACCTTCTCTCTTAGAATCAATACTGTTTATTGCTTGCAAGGCAGAAGACTTATAAGGGCTAGGCTTTTGGAGTTAAGGACTTGCTCAGGATCTTAAGCCTGGAAGTGTCTGAGGCTAGAACTGAACCCAGGACCTCTTGTTGCTAGACCTGGCTCTCAATCCACTGAGCCACCTACCTGTACCCTCTTTCTTTACTTATGATAAAAAAAATTCTTAGGAAAACAAGCCCCCTAGCATCCTCTGTGGGGAGAGATTGCATCAGTCTAGCAAGATGATGCATGTTCCAGAATCCCATTAAAGTATAAATCTGAACTGTTTCTATTAAGGTTGAGGGATGGTTAATGACAGAATATAGAAGATTTTTAATAGTTTTATATATTTTCTATTCCAGCAAATTAGCTAAAGTAACTTATAACCTCAGCAAATGTTTTTGGTGAGTTTCTTAAGAGTTCCTAGCTATATATGTATAATATCTATCTATCTATCTATCTATCTATCTATCTATCTATCTATCTATCTATCTCTATTTTAGCTATAGAATTATTCACCAGAAAATAGAGATAATCTTTACTATAGCTGTCAATGGCTTATAGTTCCATTAATAGCAAAAAATATTAATATAGATGTTAATCAGTCTCTCTGGGAATGTGTCAATCCATCGGTCTTTGGACAGAGTATAAATTAAGAACATAAACAGTAAGAATATTGTTGATAAGGGGTGGTTTAACAATGGTGCCATTTTAGTGACTTTACCCCCTTTCATGTCATTCCATTCCTATCAGAAAATAGCTTCACAGAATTCAGGGCCATTTGTAATTTTGTTTGTTTCATGGTTACCTTGGTCAAAATGATTAGCCACCTTGTGGCCAACTCTCTGGGGCCATACTTGGTTTCATCATATCCCCAAAGGAAGCAAGAAATATTATTTAATGGAACGTCATTTCAACTCACTTTGCTATGTTTACAATAAACATAATCACTATGAAAATTATTGCAGTTTATACACTACCATCGATTGAGGAGAATAAGAAGGAAAATGTTATGAAGGATTTGGCAAGAGGCTTTGAACTAAGTTAATCTATGTCTTCTTACTCAGCAATTTCAGCATAAAAACAGACACAGAGGAGAATAAAATCCATGATGGAAAATATGAGTTGACCCTTAAATAGGGTGGGGCAAATAAAATTTTGCTTCAGGCCTTGGAATTTAGAGAAAATCGAAGTGTTTATTCTTTAGGAGGTAAGAAGAGAAAAAACTCGTAGTACTTGGTTATCAAGAATATTTTGTTAAAATTAGAAAGTCTTGAGTTGGTGCCCTTTCTTCTTGAGGGTCTAACTATGGGGAGGAGAGTAAAAAGCTCATGAGGAGAAGGGAGTCTATCTCCAGGCCCATCACGCCTTGCTTTCTCCTCCTTTTCCCTCAATAATCTTTGTGGTCTTTGGTTCTCCACTCGCTGAGGTCTTTCCCTTCTGAAGAAGTTCCATGGCCAGAGGTAAGGGAGTAAGAGTGGGATGGAGAGGGTTCCAGAGTCTTTCCCTCGACTGCTACTTGTCTGAGGTACATTTTGTTGTGCTTTCCCTGGGTTCCAGAATTAACTTATGTCAGCAATATGCTTGAGATTTTAAAATAATGATTACAAAGGTTTTGGGGAAGATTCAATTGTTGCAGTACTCAAATCTCATGCTGTATATCATAAATATATTCAAAAAGACAGTCAGAAGACATCAAATAGTGGCAAGCACCTGTTAATAGCCCCCAAAACAAAACAACAACAATAATAATTATATCTCAAGAATTATGAAGCTACTAATTAAAGATGAAGTCATCATTAGTGTAGGAACCATTCCCCAAGTGATAAAGTGGATAAAGGATATGAACAGGTTTTTTTTTTAAATTAACAAAGTAACAAATACTAAATAATAATAATAAATTATATTACAAAGTATTTATATATTATTTTAATTATCGTATATTATAAATTAAATTAAAATAAAATAATTAAAATGGCCATTTATATAGCACTTTAAGGTTTACAAAGCACTTTACACATAGTATCTCACTTTACTCTCATTGCAATTTTTATCTCCATCTTACAGATTAGGAAACTGAGGCAGATTGTATTAAGTGATTTTCCCAGGATTACATAGCTAGCAAATGCTCAAAGTTAGATTTGAGTTCAGGTTTTCCTGACTCCAGAGCCAGTCTTCTAGCCACTGCATCATCTAGCAGTTTACATATAACCATTGCTAATGGCATCTGAAACATTGATGCATCATAGTTATCAGCTATTTATCATCTATGCAACAAGTTGTTTTGGTAGCTAAGGTGGCTCAGTGGATAGAGTCAGGTCCACAGATAGGAGGTGCTGGGTTCAAATCTGACCTCAGATACTTTCCAGCCCTGTGTCCCTGGGCAAGTCACTCAATCCCCATTGCCTAGCCCTTAATACACAAGTATTGATTCTAAGTCAGAAAATAAGTGTTTTTTAAGTACTATACAGCAAATTTGGCCTCAAATATTTCTTATCTATGTGGCCCTGGGAAAGTCACTTAAACCTCCATTGTCTAGCCCTTACGTCTTGCCTGCCTTGGAACCATTGAGTCTAAATTAGAAGGAAAGGTTTTTTAAAAAAGCGATACTTAGTATTAATTCTAAGACAGAAACTAAAGACTTTCTTACAAAAAAAGGAAAGAACTTCTTTAGAAGATTTATTCAACTCATAGTCACATTGGTGAGAATATAGCTTTACATAAACATCTAATATTATATTATTATAACTCATATTTTTAAAAGTTTTCCAAATAGAAACAATGACATGAACAAACCAATGCCCAGAAGAACCCTGAAGTAATTGGAGGCTTAAAGACTCCTGGACAGCTCTACCATATGAATACTGTCTTCTTAACAGAGAGAAGAGTACCAAGGATCAATGCTTTTCTTGTTTAGGGAACTCTTCCCACAGCAACAAAGGGTTCTTTTATTCTATTCCAATAGTTTCATGTTTAGGAAAAGTATTTATTGATTACCCACTTCCACTTTTTCTTTTCAGTTTTTAAAATTATATACTTAATAACCACTATCACTATCAAAAAACATTTAAATAAACAAATACATTAAAAAATCATGTACAAAACTACAAAACTCCACATTATTTACAATTTGTTTAAAAATATGTCAATTATATATGTGTACTAATATAAACATCCTCTGCTTTTGAATTCCCTTTGGATTTTTTTTACTTTTGTAAGGAATTAAATTTAGGGGTTTGACTAAATATGAGACTTCTAAAGTAATATTGTGGCCGCCAATTAAAAATATTATACCTCAAGTTAAAATGACTTTTAATAGCTTTTATTTACAAAGAGGTAGAAAGAGTGAAAGTAGAGAAATCTAAGAAAAGAGTAGAGAAAATGTCTAGCCTATACACTAAATATTGCTCTGGTGTCTGGCTCAGCCCCAGCAGAACTTGTTAACCCTCAGCCAGAGGACGTGGTGGGGTTTTATGCAAAGGTTCCAGCAGCACAACCTTCTTCAAGAGAAGGAGGCCTCTCCAGAACTAATCTCTCCAGAAGCAAGGAAGGGAAGGCCAGCTCCTCATTCATCCAAGACAAAGTCCAAAGGAGAAGATCCAGGAGCAATCCTCTAAGAAAGCAGTCCAAGAGCCAAGGTCCCTAGTCAAAGCCAAGGTCCAATTCCAAAGCCATCTCCTCCAAGAGGCAAATCACCAGCCAAAGCTTCAAGGCAAAGACCCCTTAGTCAGAAAGTTCGAGACTTTTTATAGTCCTTTTTCCACGTCCCTTCCTGTCCCTCTCTTCACAGGGGCCAATCACAGCTTCCAAATTGCGTAGCACTGCCCAGGAGGGCAGTATCTGTGGGATCCACCTCTCATCCTCTGAGAGTATAAACTCTTATCAAAGAATTCACAAGTTTCTACAGTTGTTACCCATTTTAGTAAGTGACTTGTGAACTCACTTAATGTTAAGTAGGGATGTATAATTTTTGGCTGATTAACTTAAAAATAGACAAAGAGAATAAAGAATTCCCTTTCATACTTTGATACTTTTTTCTCTTGATTTTGTGACTGTTGTTTTTAAAACGTAATTATAGTACGTATTATTTTCTTATAATCTTTTCTCCTCTTTTCATCTCTTCACATATTTCTCTTATTTTCTTCATATTCCCAATATTTGGCATTTATAACATTCAGATATCAGAATCTATTCAGCCATTTCTCCCAATCCTTTCTTTTGTGTTATTTCTAGTTACTTTGTCATTACAAACAAGGCCTCCTTGAATATTTTCAAACATGTACAACTTTTTGCCTTCTCAATAATGCCCTTAGACCCTAATTCTAGTAATGGGATCCCTAAATCAATGACCATGAACAAATTTACAGCTCTTAATGTATATTTCCATGTTGTTTTATAAAAAAAAACAACTAAGAGCTGGTCTAGCAATATATTATTAGGCTCATTTCTCTATGTTCCTATCAGCATTTAATTTGGTCAACCCAAACCATCTGGTTCTCAGTTAGCATACATTACCAGAGCCATATTTAGCTAGATTGGTCCTTAAGCAGCAGACATAATCTGTTGTCAAGATTACTCTTTCTAAAACCAAGTCTTTCCAGTTTGTTCATATTCAGTGGAACTTTGTTCCAATGATACAACCCCTCAGGAATGCAGGATTATCTCTATAGTATGAGGAGTGTTAAAGTAAAACTTTTGCAGAATATGTATGCTCTCTAGATCATTGTTGTCTCACCAGAAACTGTTTAGATTATGTGTATATTCAGGCTTAGATCTACTAGTAACGTAATACAGTTGTGTGTGTGTGTGTGTGTGTGTGTGTGTGTGTGTGCCTCCCTAGATATTTATCATATTTATTTTATATAAGTTCTATTCATCTCTTAAATTCTTTTAAATTTATTATTTTTGGTTAGATTTATCTAGTTCTGAGAGGGGAAAATTAAGTCCTCCCTACTATTATTATTTTCTTATTTATTTCCATCTGTATCTTATTTGATTTTTCCTTTTAAAAATCTGGATTCTATAACTCTTGGTGCATATAAATCCAATATTGATAATGCTTCTTATCATAGTTCCTCACAGAATAATATAGTTACCTCATCTCTTCCAATTATATCTGTTTTAATCCAAGCTATGTCAAAAATCATGACTACTACAACTGCCTTCTGTGGATCAGCTGAGGTGTAGACTATTCTACTTCATCCCCTCAACTTCACTCTATATGTGTCTCTCACTTTCAGTATGTTTCTTGTAAACAACAAATTGTTAGGTCCTGGTTTTTGGTCCTTTCTGCTACCCATTTTCTTCTTTTATCCCATTTATATTCAATGTCATAATTACTAGCTGTACATTTCCATCTACTCTGTTCCTCCTTGCTGTCTGTCACCTTCTTGCTTTCTTTCTATTATATCTCTCCTCAAATGTTGAATTTCCTTTGAGGGATACCTCTCCAATTTATACTCCTTCCCAAAAATTCTCCCTTATCCTCTCTGCTTGCCCTCCTACTTCCAAATTGGCTCACCTTTTCAAAAGTCCCTTCCTTATCCTTACAACTGTGACCTCTTACATTCTTATATGAGTCTGATTCTAAAAATCTCTTCCTATCTTGTCCCAAGAGTCCCTCCCTTATCCTCTCAACTTGGCCCTCTACCCCTTGATATGTACTCTTTAGTTATCCCTTCCTTCCCTCTCCTTACTTATCTCATTGTCCTTCTTTCTCTTAACCCATCCTTTCTTCTCTTATTCCCTCAGTCCCCTAAGGAGACTCCCATTCCCTCCCTTATCCCATGCCCCTTCCCTCTTGTTTCCCTGTACATTAAGATGTTTTCTTTTCTAATTGTGTATGCCTTTCCCTCTTTAGTCCAGGTCTGATGAGAGTACAGTTCTAGTACTAACAGTCTTCCACCCCCTCAGTCGCTTCTCTGTGGCAATTCATCCACTCATTCCTCCTCTATATGAGATAGTCATTCTACTCTACTTCTTCCAGGTCTATTTCACTACCATTTCAGTGCATTCCATTATATTCACCTCCATCTCATGTCTTCTGTCCATACACATTACTTCAAAATACTCAGGCAGTGATGCCATTCCCAGGGGCATATTCTCATATATGAAAAAAATTAATTTGTCCTTTTGGGTTACTAATGAATGGTCTTTCATTATTTTCATTTGTATGTTTCCTATAGATCAAGTTTTCTGATGAGTTCTGGGTTTTTTCCCAAGAATAGTTGATTGAAATTCCTTTACTTTGTTAAATATTTTTACAGTTTATAAATATGCTCATTTTTGCTGTATATGTTATTCTTGGTTGTAAGCCCAGTTATTTTTCTCTACAAAGCTGTTTTCCATGTTCTGTGTTCTTTTAATGATGCGGCTGCTAAGTTTTGTATTATTCTGATTGTAGCTCCATAGTATTTAAATTGTTTTTTTCTTGTTATTTGTAGTAGATCCCTCACCTATTATTAGAGTTATGTTCCAGAGACCCTTGTGATAAATGAAAATCTGCAAAGTATTGTCATTATATTTATTTTATTGTAAATTTATATTTATAATATTCATATTTATATAATATATAATTATATTCATATATTTATATATATATATTTATAAATCCTTCCCACTCTTTTATAAATCTTTTCCACACTCTTATAAACACTTCATATGCTTTTAAACACTTTCTAAACTTAAACCTAAACCTTAAACCTAAAACTTCACAAAAACACAACACCACAGAGTAACACTAAGTGCAGCAATCAGATGTCAATATGAAGTGGACAAGGAAAAATGTTGAACATATGGGCACAGTGTGGGAGGGCAAACAGGCTGTTGCTACAATCACTGAGCCAATCAGCACCCAGGATACAGAACACAGTGCTGTGGTTGATCATCTTTCATTCTGTCAGCCAATAGTGTGCTGTGTACAATCTCATTTGGCAAATTTGCATAAGCGGTGGTGGCATACTGCATTTCCATTGTTACAGTACACTGTTCATTCACAAAATCCTGCAATACAGCAAAAACTCTGCTATACAGAATTAGATTTTTTTTTAAATCCATGATACAGTGAGGCTGTGATAAGTGAACCATGATATAGTGAGGGAAAACTGTATTTTCTCCTTAACCTGGGACCTATGTGGAATAATATGTGGAAACAATAATGTTCCAGTGATTTTCATTTATATTTCTATTCAAGGTAGTGATTAGTGGATTCTTTCAATTTCTATTTTACCTCCTTATTCTAGAATTTCTGGACAGTTTTCCTTGATAATTCCTTGGATTATGGTGTCTAAACTCTTTTTTTTTAAACCCTTACCTTCCAAGGCAGAAGAGTAGTAAGGGTGAGGCAACGGGGGTTAAGTGACTTGCCTAGGGTCACACAGCTGGGAAGCTCCTGAGGCCAGATTTGAACCTAGGACCTCCTATATCTAAGCCTGGCTTTCAATCCATTGAGCCACCCAGCTGCCCCCTAAACTCTTATTTAATCATAACTTTCTGGAAGTCCAACTTTTCTTATATTGCCTCTCCTTGATCTATTTCCTAGGCAATTGTTTTTGTGATAAGATGTTTCATATTTTCTTCTATTATTCCATTCTTTTTATTTTGCTTTATTATTTCTTGTTTTCTTAGGAAATCATTAGCCTCCCTTTGTCCAGTTCTAGTTCTTAATATGTTACTTTCTCCTGTGAGTTGCTGAATCTCTTTTTCCATTTGGGTGATTTTTCTTTCATAATTTTCCTGATTTTTTGGCATTGTTCTTATTTTTTTTCTAACATTTCCTCAGTCTCTCTCATTTGTTTTCTGAAGTCTTTAAAAAACTCTTCCAAATGCTCTTTTTGAGCTTGTGGGCATTTATTGTATTTCTTTGCTGTTTTCGAAGGGGTGTTTTTATTTCACCCTCTAAGTTTGAGCTGAGGTCTTCTCTGTCCCCATAATAGTTATCAATAATTGGGTTCTTTCTCCTTCCCTAGCTTGTTTTTATTTATTTATTTAAATTTTGATGGCCTAGCCAATAGACTTAATTATTGGCTTTTTGCTAGAGTCCCAGCTGCCTTAGTTTACCTCAGGTTTCAGTATTTTTGTGTGTGTTTGTTTTTTCTTGGGTACTATTTAGTTATTCCATTTCTTATAGTCTAGGGTTGGATATATTCCCAGTCCCCTGCTCAAACCCCAATCCTCTAGTGCTCTAATCAGACCCCATGGGCAATTCTGTCACTGCAACTGCAAGAAACAATGCACCTCACACTGCAGCAGCAGCTAGGGATTCCACTCTCCTGGGAGTGGCCATAGTTGATGGGGACCCAATCCTTCAGCAACCAAACTCACCAGAGTGTGCTCCTTCCTCACAGCACAAAATAGAGCAGGTATTTAGTCCACGTTCTTGGACCTCCAAAGTCCCTCATTTGTTAGCAGCAAAGCTCGAGTTCCTGATATTAGGGCCTGGTGTCCATAGACTTTGTGTGGGCGTCTACTCCTTCAGTCCCCAGCTGTGAGCCAGCAGAAGTCTCCAGAGCTGAGGCTACAACAAATGTAGCTGTACCTAGGGCCCTCCCTGGAGGGATTCCAGTGGTATCTTTGGAGATGAAAGCTCTGGAACTCAGCAAACAAGCTAAGGTTGTCATTTGTTGATTCCACTCTGTTTGCTCTATTCCTGCCCCCAGGGCCTGCAACTGTGGGACTGAAGTCAGGAAAGGCAGAAACCTTACTCCCAAGTTGTCCCTGGCTCTTCAGATTCACTCCTGACTCCTGTATGTTTTTGTCTCTTTTAACATTGATTCTGCAGTTATTTTTGGTTGTTTATGGAGGTATTAGGAGGACAAGGAAGTGTTACTCCCATTTCCACCCTTTTTTGGGAATTTTTTATTGTCATATTGAGTTACTACTAAAAACCATTTCTCAATTTATGAAAGTTTCACGGGATTAAAGATAACTGATTTGTATTCGTACTATTATTGACCTAGAAATTCCTTCAAAGTCCATGTGTTTTTTTCTCTTGTCTTTCCTTTCTCTTTCCCTTTTTTCTTTTTCTTTTTAAATTTTCTTTCTCTCAATTTCTATTCCCTTCCTTTCTTTCTCTTTCTTTTGTAACAATAAATGGATCACTGTCTTGGTCCATCACTACCCAAATACCAGGCATGTTACATTTCACCTCCATCCCAGAGATCTTCAATACCCTTAAGGAGAATTAAGGGTGCCTAGGATCTCTGCTACAGTCCCCATCAATGGTGTAAGGGGTGAGTCCCCTGCAACCTAATTCCATTTAACCACTGACATTTTGGCTAGATTTCACAAAGAAATATTTACTTCAAAGGTATAACACATATACAAATGGCTTAGCATAGTTCCATAGTCCTAAATTCCAAGTCCAACTCTCCCCTGGGGCTCAAGTCCTGATGCTCTGGTCACTATGGGATTCTCTGCTAGGCTAGTTTGATGGAACATGGGTTACTTTGATCAAAATAATTAGTCACCTAGTGTCTAACCCTTTTGGGCTACACACGGTTTCATCATATCCCCTAAAGAAGCAAGAAATATTATTTCATGGGAAGCTGATACCAATAAATGCTATGGATTCAACTCCTGGTCCAGGGGAGATCATTGCTAGCACCTAAAATTGAGTAAAAATGAAATATAACAGAAATAAACACATTAAGGTCCATTTCTCAGAAATGCAATAAAGGAGAGGAAGGGAGAAGAAGCAAAGTCCTTTCCCTTTAGGTTCAGTTCATGCTGCTCACATTTTTAGTGAACTGGTGAACTATGTGATCTTTATCCTCTGGTTGCAATAAGGAGGGGAAGGACTGTCTTAGCCTCCCAGGTTTTAAAGAACCAATCTATTTTTTCATTCTATGAAACCAATAAAGGGAGGCTTCTCCCATTCACTTGGTAGGATGATAAAGGGTTCCTCCATGTAAAACAATTTTGGCATAATCCAAAGTTCTGTTTTCCTCCTTCCTTCCTTCCTTCCTTCCTTCCTTCCTTCCTTCCTTCCTTCCTCCTATTCCTCCCTCTCCTTCGCTCACTTTTTCTTTTCTCTCTTCCAACTCCAATGATAGTTTCATTACCCAAGAGTTCCCTATACTAATGAAACCACAGGTCCAGTCCCTACCTGTCTCAAGAAAAATTTTTTGTTTTTTTAAACTGAAATCTATACCAATTATTGCCAAATTCAAATAACATCCCAAGATACAAAATGGCACTGGCTTTTAAGAGAATTGGAAGAGAACAATGAGTAGTGTATGTAACATTTGTAAAGGAGAAATGTGTCCATCTAGTTTCTTTTTTTTAAAATAGTATACCATTATTTTAACATGTGGGCTACACTCGTGCAGCAGGCACATTGCCAGCAGTTTTTTGTGAGCACAATCTAATCACTATCAATCACATTTTTAGGTGGAAGCAGCATTTACTATGAGGAATGCAAATAAACATGAACCAATCCTTGATACTTGTTGATGGGTGTAGAATCAAGCCTATAACTATGTCTACATTTGCGCTTTATTATAAAAAATTCTGCAATATGCTAGAGTCTGTTCCATTAAAAAACAAACAATACAGAGAGAATTGTCTTACATTTTACACTAAAGCTTTAAAAATAAATATTAAATGATGATGCTTCAAACTTTAAATGGTTCTTCAGAATTTCTTCAGTGATAGTAAATAAAGTCAGCAGTATTCAGCATTTGGCAGTTAAAATTTTTTAAAGAAAATAGGAAACTTCTTTATTGCTGTCCTGTACTTTCTGACACAAGATTATCATTGCTAACCTCTAAGATTTATGTATTATGGATCATAACTGTGATTTTGTGTATTTGAAATTTCTGCCTTTCTCAAGTTGCAAAGGACTTCTCTATGTTTAAGAACATGGAAGATTTTTTTTGTGAATGTGACAGAAATGTATATTTGTTACTTTTCCAATTAAATGATTGGAATATAGTTTATTAAGTTCAGTTTCTTCTATATGATTCAAGTTTTCATTATGCGTGTGTGTATGTGTGGTGGCAGAAAATGATCAAGAGAGAAGCTAATTAGTCTGATTAATTTCTACAGTCCACTTGTTAATGAGATCATAGGATAGGGAGTTTTGTCAGAAGGAGGTGCCTTCCTTGAGGGAAGACAGGCCTGGACATGTGGTCCTTATCCTTTGAGAGAGAACACAGAAAACTTCTCTAATTGGTCCCCAAATGATTAGGGATGCTTCTTGGTGATTGGTTTATTGTGGCCTATAATTCCAGAATAACTAGAAGGAAAGACTCTTGTAGGAAGACCAGACTGACAAAAGAACTATATGAAAGAGCTTCAGCCCTTTGACCCTTTGTTTTCCTCTCCTCTAGAACTGAGTGAAGTAAGAGTAGGGTTTCTCTCTACTTATTACCAAGAAAGGAAATGGCAATTTTGAGCAAAAAAAGATGGTCACAGTAAAGCAGACATAGAGGGGGAGGAAATAGCTATAGTCATGAAATCACGTATCATAGAATCATAGAACAAGAATGGATTTTAGAGATCATTGAGTCTATTATTTTCCCTCATAGATGAGGAAACTGAGAATGAGAGAAGGTAAGGGACTAATCTAAGATCACACAATGGGTATTTATTGAACCAAAAGTTCTATCTTGGTCCTGTTATTCAAAATTTGTAATCTTTTCACTAAATTAGTGTTTCACATTTAGTGGTTTCTGTACCCCTTGAGCATTCACATTAAAAATTATTTCATGGTGCCTTAAGAAATTCAAAATTGGGTTAAGATGGTGGCAGAGTAGAGGTATGGAGACTTTCTCTCCTTACAAACAGATATAGAGTACCTCCAAAGGACAAGAAAACAAAATCCAGATGAAAGAAGGGACCCCACAATATGGCGCAGTATTGAAGGTACATAGGATTTGGGTACTTCCATGCTATAAGTGGGAAAAATAGCTCCCATCAAAACATGAGCGGATCACCCCTCCCCCACCCCACCCACAGTACCAGAGGAAGAGGCTGTGCTCCAGAGTTAGAGCCAGCAGAGGCACAAAATCTAGTCCCTTGGCAGCTAACTTGCAACACTAGGTGCTTGTCCCTGAGAGCAGCAAGACCTGAAACCCCAGGTGGCTGGAAAAGTCAGACCTTGGACACAGGAGTGGGGCTGAGAGAAGCAGCAGCAGTGCCCAGTGTGCTCAGACTTAGGGGGAAAACCTCAAGTAGTGGAGCAAGTGTGGGCCAAATTTTGGGCTCTGGGAAGCCAGCTAGGACCACAGGGGCTTGACTTTGAAAACAGCTAGACCAGAGACCCCAGGAGACTGGAAAACTCTGACTTTGGACACTGGAGTGGGGTTGAGATAGGCAGCAGCAACACCCAGGGTGATCAGACTCAGGGGAAAACCTCAGGTGGAGGAGCAAACATGGGCCAAGTTCTGGGCTCTGTGCAGCTGGCTAGGAACTTGGGGGCTCGACACTGAAAACAGCTAGACCAGAGATCCCAGGAGGGTCCCCAGAGAAAATAGGAGACTCACAAAGTAGCCTTAGGCAAAAACTGCTCTCTAACTCCATACAAAGAGAATCAAATTGCCTTACTTATACTTCTGGCAGATAAAGCACAATGATGCCAAGCAAAGCCCAAGAAATAAACAAGAAGACAAAGGAAAAAACTCTAACATTTGATAACTTCTGCACAGAAAAAAACCCAGAAAACAGAGGAGGACAAACAATTAAAGACATCCAAACCTTCCCAAAAAATGAAAATGGATCAAAGATCTTGAAGGGTTCAAATCTGAGATCATGAGAAAGATGGAAGAGATATGGCAGAAAATAACAGTTTAAAAGGCAGAATTTTGCAATTGGAAAGTGAGGCTCAGTAATCAAATGAATTGATAAGCAAATTGAAGATCAGAAATGACGAGCTGGAAGCCTTGAAAAACCAGATAGACCAGATTAAAAAGGAAAACCAAAAGATTTTAGCTGAAAACCAGTCTCTAAAGGCTAGAATTGAGCAATAAGAAGTCAATAATCTCACAAGACAACAAGAATTCATAAAGCAAAGTCAAAAGACTGATAAAATAGAAGGAAACATGAAATATCTCAATAAGAAGTTAATAGACCAAGAAAACAGGTCTAGAAGAGACAATTTGAGAATCATTGGTCTTCCTGAAAAAGCAGAAATTAATGGAAATTTGGACTCCATACTAAAAGAAATTATTCAGCAAAACGGCCCTGAAGTTCTACAACAAGAGGGCAATATAGACATTGAAAGGATCCATAAATCACCCTCTACACTAAACCCTGAAAAGACAACCCCCAGGAATATCATAACCAAATTTAAGAGCTTCCAAGTAAAAGACAAAATTTTACAAGAAGCCAGAAAGAGACAGTTCAGATATCAAGGAGCACTGATCAGGATCACACAGGATCTGGCAGCCTCCACACTAAAAGACAGCAAGGCTTGCAATATGATATTCAGAAAGGAAAGAGAATCAAGGATCACCTACCCATCAAAACTGACTATATACTTCCAGGGGAAAGTATGGACATTCCACAAGATAGAAGATTTCCAAGTATTTGCACAGAAAAGACCAGGACTAAATGCAAAGTTCAATATCCAACCACAAAAACCAAGAGAAACATGAAAAGGTAAATAAGAAATAGAGGGGAAAGAAAGAAAACTCTTATTTTTAAATTTGCCTCTTTAAGGGCTTTAATAAGATCAAATTATTTATATTCCTATATGGAGAAATGTTATGTGTAATTTTGAAAAACTGTATTCACTATTATAATAATTAGAAGAATTACTTTTCTAGGGAAAGGGTGGAGCACTAAATGGTCTAAGTTGAGACAGGGTGGGGAAAAAAGAGGGGGGTGAATAGTAGATGACACAAAAAGAAACTTGAATGAATAAGAAAAATAGGATATTCTATACCACACAAAGAGAGCATGGGAAGGGGAGGGGATGAATACTATTATAAGAAGGAGAGGCAGAGAGCATTAAGAGGTACTATTTAAACCTTACTCTCAGCTGAATTAATGCTGAGAGGGAAAAGTAGCTATATCCATTGGGATATAGAATCCCATCTAACCCTACTGAGAAAGTCAGAAGGGATGAACCAAGGGGAGCAGGGGAGTGAGGAGGTCAAAAAAGGGAGGGGAACAGAGGTGGGAAGGAATTCATTAGGCCTTAAAAAATAAAAAGAGGGGAATAATAAGGGAGGGGGTGGAAAAGGAAGTAAATCAAGGGAGGGGACAAGGGGGACTGGTCTAAAATAAACCACTGGTTTAAAAGGAAATAGCATAAGAAGAAGGTGTAGAACTAGGAGAGGATACCAAAATGTTAGGGAATATACAACTGATAATTATAACTCTGAATGTGAATGGGATGAACTCACCCATAAAATGGAAGCAAATAGCAGAGTGGAATAGAAACCAAAATCCTACCATATGTTGTCTACAAGAAGCACATATGAGGCAGGTAGACATATGCAGGTCAAGGGCTAGAGCAAAATCTTTTGGGCTTCAAATGAGAAAAAAAAAAGCAGGAGTGGCAATCATGATTTCTGACAAAGCCAAAGTAAAAATAGATAAGATTAAAAGAGACAGGGAAGGTAATTATATCCTGATAAAAGGCAGTATAGACAATGAGGAAATAACAGAACTCAATATGTATGCACCAAATGGTATATCATCCAAATTCCTAAAGGAGAAACTGGCAGAGTTCAAGAAGGAAATAGATAGTAAAACCACACTAGTGGGACATCTAAATATTCCTCTTTCAGATCTAGATAAATCAAACTAAAAAATAAATAAGAAAGAGATAAGAGAGGTGAATGAAATCCTAGAAAACTTAGATTTAATAGATATGTGGAGAAAAATAAATAGGGACAAAAAGGAAATACACCTTCTTTTCAGCTACACATGGTACATTCACAAATATTGACCATGTAATAGGGCATAGAAGCATTGCAAACAAATGCAAATGAGCAGAATTAATAAATGTAACCGTATCAGATCATAATGCAATAAAATAATAATTAGTAAGGGCACATGGACAGGCAAACCAAAAACTAATTGGAAATTTAAAAATATGATTCTCCAAAACCAGTTAAAGAAGAAATCATAGAAACAATCAACAATTTCATTGACGAGAGTGACAATGATGAGACATCCTACCAAACTCTGTGGGATGCAGCTAAGGCAGTACTCAGGGGGAAATTTATATCCTTGAGTGCATATATTAACAAATTAGAAAGGGCAAAGATTAATGAACTGGGCATGCAAATTAAAAAACTAGAAAGGGAACAAATTAAAAAAACCTAGCTAAAAACCCAATTAGACATTACAAAAATTAAAAGGGAAATCAATAAAATTGAAAGTAAAAGAACTAATGAATTAATAAATAAGACTAGAAGCTCATACTTTGAAAAAACAAACAAAATTGAAAAAGGAAAGAAAAAAAACCAAATCATCAGTATCAAAGATGAAAAGGGAGACCTCACCTCTAAATGAAGAGGAAATCTAGGCAATCATTAAAAACTATTTTGCTCAATTATATGGTAATAAATATAGCAATCTAGGTGAGATGGATGAATATTTACAAAAATATAAATTGCCTAGATTAACAGTAGAAGAAATAGAATACTTAAATAATGCCATATCAGAAAAAGAATTTGAACAAGCCATCAAAGAACTCCCTAAGAAAAAATCCCCATGACCAGATGGATTCACAAGTGAATTCTATCAGACATTCAAAGAGCAACTAATCCCAATGCTATACAAATTATTTGACATAAAAGCAAAGAAGGAGTCCTACCAAATTCCTTTTATGACACAAATATGGTACTGATTCCAAAGCCAGGTAGATCAAAAACAGAAAAAGAAAACTATAGACCAATCTCCATAATGAACATAGATGCAAAAATCTTAAACAGAATACTAGCACAAAGACCAAAGCAAGTGATCACAAGGGTCTTTCATTATGATCAGGTGGGATTTATACCAGGAATGCAAGGATGGTTCAACATCAGGAAAACCATTCATATAATTGACCATATCAACAAGCAAACCAACAAAAACCACATGATTATCTCAATAGATGCTGAAAAAGCCTTTGACAAAATACAACATCCATTCCTATTGAAAACACTAGAAAGCATAGGAATAGAAGGACCTTTCCTAAAAGAATAAACATTATATATCTAAAACCATCAACAAGCACCATATGCAATGGGGGTAAATTAGAAGCCTTCCCAATAAGATCAGGCATGAAACAAGGATGCCCACTATCACCTCTATTATTTAACAGTGTACTAGAAACAGTAGCAGTAGCAATTAGAGAAGAAAAAGAAATTGAAGGTATTAAAATGGGCAATGAGGAGACTAAGCTATCACTCTTTGCACATGATATGATAGTCTACTTAAAAAATCCTAGAGAATCAAGTAAGAAGCTTGTAGAAATAATCAACAACTTTAGCAAAGTTGCAGGATACAAAATAAATGCACATAAATCATTAGCATTTCTATGTATTTCCAAAACATTATAGCAGCAAGAAGTAGAAAAAGAAACATCATTTAAAATCACCCTAGACAATATCGAATACTTAGGAATCTATCTACCAAAACAAACACAGAGGAATTATATGAACACAACTACAAAACACTTTCCAAAAATTAAAACTAGATCTAAACAATTGGAAAAACTTGGATTGCTCATGGATAGGAGGAGCTAACATAATAAAAATGGCCATTCTACCCAAGTGAATTTACCTATTTAGTTCCATAACTATCAAACTACCAAAAAACTTTTTTACTGAATTAGAAAAACTATAACAAATTTCATTTGGAAGGACAAAAGATCAAGAATATCAAGGGAAATAATGAAAAAAAACTTGAAGGAAGATGGCCTAGCAGTGCCAGATATTAAACTATACTATAAAGGAGCGGTCATCAAAACAATATGGTACTGGCTAAGAGACAGAAGGGAGGATCAATGGAATAGACTTGGGGTAAATGATGTCAGCAAGACTGTCTATGATAAACCCAAAGAGCTGAATTTTGGGGACAAAAATCCACTATTTGATAAAAAAAAGTGTTGGGAAATTTGGAAAACAATATGGGAGAGATTCGGTTTAGATCAAAATCTCACACCCTACACCAAGATAAATTCAGAATGGGTGAATGACTTGAATATAAAGAAGGAAACTATAAGAAAATTAGATGAACATAGAATAGCATAACTGTCAGATCTATGGGAAAGGGAAAAATTTTAAAACCAAGCAAGAGTTAGAAAAAATTACAAAATGTAAAATAAATGATTTTGATTATATCAAACTAAAAAGCTTTTGTACAAACAAAAACAATGTAGCCAAAATCAGAAGGGAAACAACAAATTGGGAAAAAATCTTTATAACAAAAACTCTGACAGAGGTCTAATTACTCAAATATACAAGGAGCTAAATCAATGTATAAAAAAATCAAGCCATTCCCCAATTGAAAAATGGGCAAGAGTCATGAATAGGCAATTTTCAAGTAAAGAAATCAAAAGTATCAATAAGCACATGAGAAAGTGTTCTAAATCTCTTATAATTAGAGAAATGCAAATCAAAACAACACTGAGGTATCACCTCACACCTAGCAGATTGGCTAAAATGAAAGAAGGGGAGAATAATGAATGCTAGAGGGGATGTGGCAAAACTGGGACATTAATGCATTGCTGGTGGAGTTGTGAACTGATCCAACCATTCTGGCTGGCAATTTGGAACTATGCTCAAAGGGCTATAAAACAATGCCTGCCCTTTGATCCAGCCTTACCATTGTTGGATTTTTATTCCAAAGAGATCATAGATAAACCAACTTGTATGAAAATATTCATAGTTGTGCTTTTTGTGATGGCAAAAACTGGAAAATGAGGGTATGCCCTTCAATTGGGGAATGGCTGAACAAATTGTGTTATATGTTGTTGATGGAATATTATTGTGCTCAAAGGAACAATAAACTGGAGGAATTCCATGTGAACTGGAAAGACCTCTAGGAATTGATGCAGAGCGAAAGGAGCAGAGCCAGAAGAACATTGTACACAGAGACTGTAGTAAAATAGAATGTAATGGATTCTGTACAATGCAATGACCCAGGACAATTCTGAGCGATTTATGGAAAAGAACGCTACCTACATTCAGAGGAAGAACTACAGGAGTGGAAACAGAAGAAAAACAACTGCTTGAACACATGGGTTGAGGCGGTCATGGTTGGGGATGTAGACACTAAACGACCACACCAATGCAACTATCAATAATATGTAAATAAGTCTTGATTGATCACACATGTTACAATCAGTGGAAATGTGTGTTGTATATGGGGGAATGAAGGGGGGTGAAGGGGAAAGTAAAAACAAGAATCATGTAACCATGGAAAATTTTTCTATAAAAATAAAATATTAAAAAAAATAAAAATAAAATGACAGCTGGTAGGGGGCAGTTAGGTGGCTCAGTGAATTGAGAGCCAGGCCCAGAGATGGGAGATCCTGGGCTTGACACCTCAGACACTTCCTAGCTATGTGACCCTGGGCAAGTCACTTAACCCCCATTGCCTAGCCCTTACCACTCTTCTACCTTGGAACCAATACACAGTATTGATTCTAAGATGGAAGGTAAGGCTTAAAAAATAAGAAGAACGAAAGAAAAGAAAGAAAGAAAAAAAAGACATACAAAATTGCTCAATTATATTAAAATACATGTTCCCACCCAGTCAAGAAGCATGTGAATGCTTAAAGCATCATAGGTATATTTCTGCAGTGATTTGGAGCTGGGGGTGGTGGTGGTGGTAAACATTATAATTTATACAGTAAGTACTTAATGAATAAATCCAAAAGAATATTATGTGTAGTAAAGTACCCCAGGAGGGACAACTCAGTGGCACAGGGCATAGATTACCAGGATTAGAGTTAGGAAGACCCATATTCTTGAGTTCAAATCTGGGCTCAGACACTTACTAGCTATGTGACCGTGGGCCAGTCACTTAACCCTGTTTGTCTCAGTTTCCTCATCTGTAAAATGAGCTAGAAAAGAAAATGGCAAACAACTTCAGTATCTTTGCCAAGAAAATCCCCAAAAGGAGTCACAAAGAATTAGACACAACTGAAAAACAAAACAAAACAATAATAACAAATTACTCTGGGAGTTAACAACCTATTTTTGTTGGAGAAAGGAGTCTAAAGAACAAAAAAATATTGGCAACCACTTCACTGTGTTGTGCTACTTTTGAAATGTTCAAATAACTCAGCTAATATTTCTAAATTTTCCCATACATACCTTAGGATCATTACTTTCCCATTCTCTTTCTAGTCCACCTAACTAGTGGCGTAGTAGACAGGGCCTGATGCCAGGAAAGCCTAAATTCAAATCTAGGTCTAGAAACTCACTGTGTGACTTTGTTGGAGTCACTTAACCTTTTTTAAGGTTTTCTCATCTATAAAATGGGGAAAATAATAGCACCTGCCTCAGGGTTGTTCTGAAAGGTTAAATGAAATAATTTTTCTAAGACACTCAGTCTAGTCCCTGGCCTATAGTATGCACTATGCAAATGCTAGCTATTACTATTGTTAATATTATTACTTTAAAATATACTGAAAGGGGGCAGCTGGGTAGCTCAGTGACCCTGGGCAAGTCACTTGACCCCCATTGTCCACCCTTACCACTCTTCCACCAAGGAACCAATACACACAGAAATTAAGGGTTTAAAAAAAAATAAAATATACTGGAATCTGTTAATATCTTTTCTACACCTTTTGTTTAAAATAGCGTGCTTAGATTTTATGAAAAATAGATTCTTGAATCGAGGTTCATATTTTTATACTTTATAAATATGATGTCCCAACCTTGTTGGCTATTTCTGGTTTTTAGAGAACAATTTTGTGAAACCTAGATGGATGTTCTGTAATACCAGAAACAACAGGAACCTACTCTAAGCCCAACCACATTACCTATATCAAAGCTGAAAGGAACAACAGCAAGGTATGAAATGGCAGCAATGGCGATGTATAATGGGGATTCCATTTCTTCTGCAATTAGTAGAGAAATTGTCAGGAGCACTGAGGTGTGGGTCATCTGGATTCTGGCAATGCCACTGATTGGTTGAGAATGCTGGCTTGTGTTAACAGGGCTGCTCATATGAATCTAAGAAATGGATGAGCCAATATGGGGTTTCCATGTTGGTCCTGCTTAGAACAGTCATGCCAATTATCTTGTCATGAAAGACAGGGAAGTGAGTGGCAATCATTTATGCTCTGGTAGCAGGAGAAGGCAAGATGAATGAGAAGAAGTCATAAATACCAATGCTCTACCTGCTTACCAGACAGCAAACAAATATTTTTGAAGCTCATCCTATTCGCTGAACACTGGGATGACAAAGAAGGAAATATACTGTGATGCAGATAATGTGAGTGGCAAAAGCAGGCTAATTCTGAAATGGACTAAAGCTATCAATGCTTTTATGACAAACAGTAGCAAATTATGACACAATTGGAAACATCTACTGAAAGAACTGGACCAGCCTCCTGAGCCAAGGACCTGACTTTTATTTTGGGAGCACAAAATGCAGAAGTCAGAGGTCTGAAGCTGATCCCAGGCCATGTCCAGAAACAATCTGATTTCAAGAGAGCAAGGCTTATATAGCTTTGGACAATTGTATAACAAAGGTAATTTAAAGGACCAAATATTCAGAACATGTTCCTAAAGTAAAATGTTTTTCTAAAAGGGTTAATAAATCTCATTGAAGGGGTTATGACTGGGTCAACCCCACCCCCTTCACACACACACACACACACACACACACACACACACACACACACACACTCTTTTTCTTTTCCTCCTAGGGTCACTTGGTTATGACACTGCTGTACTGGGGGCCATGTCCTTTTCTCACATCCTGTAATGTGTGTGGCAAAGAGAAAAAAGCGGAAGTATACAAGTACTTCCATCACTGTAGAGGCTCTTAATATTATTCCTATTCCTATTATATCTTATTTAAATCAGAGTTACAGCTTATCAAATTATTACAGAGGAATCTTTGTGTGATTGAAAATTATTTAATGACACTTTTTCTTACACTTTCCAGTTTTAGACAAGGACTTCATGGTTTTTTAAAATCAACAATATCTTAAATTCCAAATTATGCAATAATGGATTACAGTTCCATGCGAGGCAATCAGAAGAAACAACTTCATTCCTAAATCCAGTCTTGATGAAATGAGAGTAGAAATGGAGGAGTTGCTTAAACCTGAAGGGGGGAAAACATGAAGAATTTCAAAGTATTAAATTCTATACTTACATGAACTCCAGATGTGCTGCCCAATAATGAAAAGGGTGAAAATAATGCTGGTGTCTCTAATTATTTTGAAAAGGATGTGGATATACAGATTGTTTTTTTGAGAAACTTTTTGACCTAGATGGCATAAATAAAACTAGTAGCTCAATTTAACAAAACAGAGTAATTAAGAAATCTGATATGCACATCATAAATGAATGCATTCTGCTATAATATTTCAGCATCTGCCCATGACAGTGTATGTTATGTCCTTAGCCAAAATAAGGAGCATAGGAAGAAAAGTGGTGTTATCTAGGAATGTTTTTCAGGGTGAGCACCAATTGCCATTATTGTAGAAGATAAATGAGAAAAATATTGAAGATATTGAGAAAGAAATTTGATTTTGCACAATGAAAAACCTGAACCCCAAATTGTTCATTTGAAGATAATGAAAAAGAAATGCATGGAATGGAAACAGGAAATGAAAGTAGATTGGAAATTCTCAATGTCCTTAATCAAGATAATTAAATATGAAAGGTCGATCCCTATTAAATATTCCACTTCCTTATCCTTTTTGGTCATTTCCAATTTATCCTACATAGTTGTTTCTACATTGTCTTCTCCATTTAGACTGTGTGCCCCTTGAAAGCAGGGGCTATCTTTAGTCTTTCTTTCTATCTTTAGTAATTGGCACAATGACTAGCACATAGCCAATGCTTAATAAATATTTATTGACTGACTAAGAAGGTTCAGACAATATAAGAAGTTATAACAAAATAAAACCTCAACCTAAATCAAAAACGGTATTTTAGAGGGTTGAGAAGTGAAATAAATTAGAACAGGGAGAAAACCCCTGAAGGAGAAGGATGTGGAAAATTTCTGGTCGACTAGATGATCAAAAGAAGTCCAAACCCCCCAAAGTTCAAGTTGGATCAAATATGAAGCAGAAAGTTTGTGTTCTGTTAATGTGATGAACACCAAAACATTTGTGTCAAGGGAGGTGAATGAAACTCTAGCTTCTTGGCAAAAAAAAAATGGGTATTTCTGGATAAAATCCATAACTATTGGCTCAACTGCTTCACAGTGGTGTATGAATTACTAGCAAACATTTACAGGCTTTCTCTCTCTCCGATAGAAGTCTAATGGCACCTTTCTTGACAGAAAGGTTGGGTGGGTGGAGAGAGAGAGAGAGAGAGAGAGAGAGAGAGAGAGAGAGAGAGAGAGAGAGAGAGAGAGAGAGAGAGAAAGAGATGCCTGGAGTCAGGAAGATTCATCTTTCTGAGTTCAAATCTGGCCTCAGACACTTACTAGCAGTGTGACCCTAAGTAAATCATTTAAGTTTACCTCAATTTCCTCATTTGTAAAATGAGTTGGAGAAGGACATTGCAAAGCATTCAAGCATTTTTTCCAAGAAAACCCCAAATGGGGACACAAAGAGCACAACATGACTGAAAATGTTTGAATAACTCTCTCTCTCTTCCTCCTTCTCTCCTTCCTTCCCCCCCTCTGTCTGGCTTTTACTTTGTCTTTCTCTGTTTCTCTGTCTTTCTCTCTTGTGTCTCTCTGTCTTCTGCCTCTGTCTGTCTCTCTTTATATACTCATATATATATGCATATATATATATATAGATACATACATATACTTAATATATATAAAACCAAAAGACAAAAACCCCAATGATTCTCCATCTCTAGGCCAAATACATAATATAGGTCTATGTTTTTTTTATAGAAAGCATTCACAGCTTGCATCACTCAAAAAAATCTGTAAATACTTACAAGAAAGTGACATATTGGCTGAGGAGCAAAAAGGGTGAGCCAGAAAATTTCCTGGACAGAAAGATTTCCGGACAGAAAGCAACATTGATTCTTTGATTATTGAAGAAGGCACCTGCAAATGTTGTAATATTTACACGACCTTTGTTCTCTATCATAAAGCCTTTGAATTAAATTTATACTCATTGCTTATTCATGTACTTTAAGAATCTAAAATGGATCCAAGCATAATTAGAAGGCTGGAGTATTTGATGTCGACATGGTAAACTGTTCTTTATTTTAAACATGCCACTAATTCATCACAAACAATTGGTATATAATTGAGTATCTCTCAGGAAGACAGTTGATGTCCACTATGATTCTGCTTAGTCTTAAATCCATTGTAATCACTCCTGAATAGAAATGAATATGACTTTCAAATCGAGGAAATAGTCATACCAAGATATCTTATTAATCACTTGATGTACATGGATGACATAAAGCTATGTGCCTCCATTGAAAGCACATTAATTAGCTACTTTCATCTCATGGAAGTTTTCCCTACTGATATGAGAATGTCATTTGGATATTATAAGTATAAAACACTCAATGTGTGCCAAGTCTGAATAGAGACTGAAGGCTTTGAGCTTGAATCAGATAAAGAAAATATTGGCAAATGACCTCTTCAGATAAAATAGACTTGAGCCTAAGGGTATCAAGAAGAACTTTGGCTTGTTTATGTTAAGAGATGACTAGCATCCTGAACACATAGATAAAGGGGGGAAGAAACCAACAACAAAGAGCAATGAATAACTATGTAAGACCAATCCTAACATATACTTTCAAAATGGTAAACTGGACAATAGATCAAGTTTTCCAAACAAAAATCCATATGATGCTAGTGAAACTAAGTCTTATCACAAGGCAGATAATGATAAACATTCATCAAAAAAGGAGAAAAGTGCTTGATAAAAGTTCTCAGGGCACAGGATAAACACATTTGTATTTTATAGTATTACTGGAACTCTAGGCTAGTCACTAAACCCCCACTGCCTAGCCCTTACCACTCTTCTGCCTTGGAACCCAGTATTGATTCTAAGGTGGATGTCATAGGTTTTAAAAAAATTACCTTGGGCAAGCCTCTTGATAACTTTGTGTTTCACTTTGTTGCAAAATGAGGTGGTTAGGTGGCACTATGGATAAGATACTTTCTGGAGTCAGGAAAATTTAAGTTCAAATCCAACCTCAAATACTTACTATGTGACCCTAGGCAAGTTATTGCTTCAATTTCCTCATCTGTAAAATGGGGATAATTATTTCATCAACCTCCCAGTATTGTTGTAAAGATAAAAAGATCATTTTTGTTAACTTTTGCAATTCTTAAAGCACTATATAAATTGTAACAGTTATTATTAATTATTATTTATCTCTTGTAAGACATTTTCCAACTCTACAGCTATAATCATAAGAGAATATAGATTGAAAAGTTTTTAAAATGCAGAGACTGATCAGAAGATTAAAATCATGTGGAATTAGGATGAAGTCTATATCATCCCTATTTTCATGTTTTCTGCCAGGGTCATCTTGAAGATTTTTTTTCAATGAGGCTAAAGATGAGCTCACATTCCAATATTCTTGTCCAGGTACAAAACCCAGCCATTTTATATACCTGAGACATTCAAAGGACATTAAATATAAAAGAATTTTAGAAGGATTAGGGCTTGTTCTAGGTCTATTTCTTTTTTTTTATTTTTTTAACATTTATTAATAATCATTTTTAACATGGTTAAATGATTCATGCTCCTACTTTCCCCTTCACCCCCCGCACTGCCCCCACCCATGGCCGACGCACATTTCCACTGGTTTTGTCATGTGTCCTTGATCAAGACCAATTTCCAAATTGTTGGTGGTTGCATTGGTGTCGTAATTTCGAGTCCACATCCCCCATCATGTACACCCCGACCCATACGTTCAAGCAGTTGCTTTTCTTATATGTTTCCTCTCCTGCAGTCCTTCCTCTGAATGTGGGTAGCGTCTTTACCATACATCCCTCAGAGCTGTCCTGGGTCATTGCATTGTTGCTGGTACAGAAGCCCATTACATTCGATTTTACCACAGTATATCAGTCTCTGTGTACAATGTTCTTCTGGCTCTGCTTCTTTTGCTCTGCATCAGTTCCCGGAGGTCTCTCCAGTTCGCCTGGAACTTCTCCAGTTTATTATTCCTTTTAGCACAATAGTATTCCATCACCCGCATATACCACAGTTTGTTCAGCCATTCCCCAATTGAAGGACATACCCTCCTTTTCTAGTTTGTTGCCACCACAAAAAGCACAGCTATAAATATTTTCGTACAAGTCTGTTTATCTATGATCTCTTTGGGGTAAAAACCCAGCAATGGTATGGCTGGATCAAAGGGCAGGCATTCTTTTATAGCCCTTTGAGCATGATTCCAAATTGCCAGCCAGAATGGCTGGATCAGTTCACAGCTCCACCAGCAATGCATTAATGTCCCAATTTTGCCACATCCCCTCCAACATTCATTACTCTCCCCTTCTTTCATTTTAGCCAATCTGCTAGGTGTGAGGTGATACCTCAGAGTTGTTTTGATTTGCATTTCTCTAATTATTAGAGATTTGGAACACTTTCTCATGTACTTATTGATACTTTTGATTTCTTTACCTGAAAATTGCCTATTCATGTCTCTTGCCCATTTATCAATTGGGGAATGGCTTGATTTTTTTATACAATTGCTTTAACTCCTTGTATATTTGAGTAATTAGACCCCTGTCCGAGTTTTTCGTTATAAAGATTTTTTCCCAATTTGTTGTTTCCCTCCTAATTATGACTACATTGTTTTTGTTTGTACAAAAGCTTTTTAGTTTAATAGAA
>NC_058132.1:452883767-452974980 GCF_016433145.1 Gracilinanus agilis
TCTCTCTCTCTCTCTCTCTCTCTCTCTCTCTCTCTCTCTCTCTCTTCCAGATTACAGGTCAATACAATTTTTATTCATTTTCTGACATTTTGCTATCCATTACCTCTCCTTCTCTCCCATCCCTCCTTGCTCCCCAAGAAGGCAGCTAATATGATATAGATACATATGCTACCACACAATACATACGTCCAAGTTCATTGTGTTGTGAAACAAGGCACAGATCTCTTACACTAGAGAAAAATTCATGGAGGAAATAAAGTGGAAGAATGGTAGGCTTCCGTCTGTATTTGGACTCTGTCAGTTCCTTCTATGGCAATGGATGGCAGATGATCTCTTAATTACTAAATCTGACATCTTTTTCTCAGTCTTTGTCTTCCTTAACCTCTTTGTAGTTTTGTATTAAGTAGCCTCCGTCCTCCCGGATTCTCTCACCTTCCTCGGTTTTCACGTCATTGTTCTCTTTTGGTTCTCTTCCTCCTTCTCTGATTACTTTGTCTCTGATTTCTCTTCAGTGCTCTCCTACGCAGCTCCAGCTTCCTTAGTGATTTCATCAGTTCCCAAAGGTTCAATGAACACGCTATTTATCAAGCGCTTTCTCTGTGCCAGGCAGAGTGGTAAGTGCTGGGAACAGAAGGGCAAAAACAGTTCTTGCCTCAAGGGGCTCCCAGTCCAATGGGGGAAACAACATGGAAGCAACTACAGATAAAGGAAGATACAAGATAAAGTTCTATGACTATGCCTGCTATATTATATATAGAATCATATGTAAAACATATCTAATTTGTCATTGCAATTATCTATATTATATGCAAACAAGGTATACACAAGATAACTCTATGCGTGACTGTAAATACATGGAAATGCAATTGCATACATCATATATGTATTGTGTAATCATGTGCATATTATATGGGCATTGTATGTTGTATATGTGTGTTATGCACACATATCATGTGTGTATTGTATAATCCATACATATATGCATTATATAATTATGTGCAGCTTATACATGTGTTATATATGTTACCGGATCATGTACATATCATATTATATCATGGGTTGTATATACGGAGTTGTGCATATTAATGCGTGTCATATAATTATGTGCATGTTACATATGTGGTATAATGCCATTTATTACATGTGTGTCATTCAGTCATATAAAACTCAAATAGAAATGGATCCTGTGACTTAAATGACCACAAATGAATATGACCTATGCAATATTGTATTTTTATTTATTTTGTTAAACACTTCCCAGTTACATTTTTAATTTTTTAATTAACTCATTAATTTGTTCAAATTCCCAGATATCTTCTCCCCTCCCTCGTTCTCCCTGCACTAAAAAAAGCATCATTCGACAAAAAGATATATGCATATATAAAACTGTGTCTTGTTTGTTTCTATTCAACACTTGTTTTCCCAAGGTGGACATACAAGAGTTACTCTTCGAGCCATATTTTTGTTGCTGTATATAATGTTCTCTTGGTTTTATTTGTTTCAGGCTTCATAACTTCATGTGGGTCTTTCCATATTTAAAAAAAAATTAATCTCCTCATCATTTTTATGGCATAAGAGCATTCCATCACAATCATATGCCACAACTAGTTTAGCCATTCCCCAAATGATGGGCATCTCCTTCAATTTTTCAGTTCTTTGCCACTACAAAGATAGAGCTTATATTAGAACACATAGATTCGTTTTCTTTTTACCTGATTACCTTAGGAAACAAGCCTAATATCAATATTGCTGTATTAAAAATGTATACACAGTTTTATAATCTCTGGTCAAAATTCCAAATTGCTCTCCAGAATGGTTGGATCAGTTCACAGTTCCACCAACAGGGTATTAGTGTCCTCATTTTTCCACATCTCCTCCAATGTTTGTCATTTTGCCCTTTTATCATTTTAGCCAGTTACATTTTAATCTGGTTTAGCTGCACTCAAGAATTTTGCTGGCCATGCAGATTTGACACCAATGAATGAAAGTGAACCTATCTATGGCATCCACTTGTTATGGCTTTAAGTAGAGGTTTCTCCATGCCTTGAACCTGAGGTTACTGCTCTGCGGTGAGTTGTTTATATATACATTTTTAAAAAGGTCTTTGGCTTTCTGGGAAGTATTCCTGTTATCAATATGTTCCTCTGTGTTTGGGTCACATATTCTGCCTGTGCTTCTTTTCTCTGATCACCTTGTGGACCATAGCCAGATTCAGAATTTCCCCTCACTCCCAGATGGTAGTGGTGATGGGAAGGAGTTGCCATTTTTCTAGTAGGAGCCAAATCTATGATCCCAAGATCACTAAGACATTGTCTATGCTGCAGTTCGTTTAGGATAACCATTCTGTGACAGTGTTCCCATCTCCTGGCTCAGCATTTTCCCTGGAAAATGTCCATGCCTGGAATGTTCTATCTTCTCCTCATTGTCACCTTCTGACTTCTCTGGCATCTTTCAAGTATTAGCTAAATTCTGCAAGAAACCCTTTCAAGTCCTCCCTCATCTTAACGCTTTCCCTATGACATTATCCCACTTAGGTGCTATAAGGAAAGGTAAAACAACAGAATTCATTATCTTTTTCCTTCTCCACCAGTACACTTTTGGCTTCCAAAATGGGAGAGGCATTAGAACTACAAAGAGGCTCATTCAATATCCACCTGGATGGGATTAAAGTCCATCATACTCAGATTTCTATGAGTCTGAGAATCTGCATTTTATAGAATGTTAATTAATAATTTTATATGATAGCAATAATATTAATGTAACATAACTATACATTATATATACTTTACATATGTTATCTCAATTGAACCTTGAAGTTGCTCTATGAAGTAAATTAGCCAATTATTTCTATCCCTATTTTACAGATCAGGACACTTAGGGTCAGATAGCCAATAAGTGACAGAACCAGGATTTAAAAAGCAGATCTTCTGACTGAAAATTAGTGCTCCTTCTGTTCTATCATGGGGCAGCTAGGGGCTCAGTGGCTAGAGTGCTCGACTTGGAGTCAGGAATACTTACCTTTCTGAGTTCAAATCTGGTCTCTTATGAGATATGTGACTCTAGGTAGGTTACTTAACCCTGTTTGCCTCTGTTTCCTCATCTGTAAAATCAGTTGGAGAAGGAAATGGCAAATTACTCCAGCATCTTTGCCAAGAAAATCCCAAAAGAAGCCAAGAAGAGTTGGGCACGACCAGAAACGATTGACAATAAACCACTAAACCATAACTGCCCATGTCGCAATGTTCAAAGTATTCATGAGACCCTCTTTCTCCTCTCCTGCCCTCCAGACTCTGTAATTAGGCGTGACTAAGGGAAATCAAGGTCTAAAGAGTTGGAGTGACAAATTGGAGATTTATTAGTTACAAATGCCAATCCCAAGTGATAAAACCACCCCCAAATTAGTCAACAGTGGTTAAAGTCAGCATGTATACCCAGCAAGGCTTTTCACACTAAGCTGTTCAGACATTTAATTGATACAGTGGATAAAATGCTGGACATGGAGACAAGAAGAGATGAGTTCAAATTCTATCTCAAATTCTTAGCTTTGGAATCCTAGGCAAGTCATTTAACCTCTAGCTGCCTCAGTTTCCTTATCCATAAAATGGAGATAATAACAGCAACTACTTCTTAGAGTGGTTGTGAAGATAAAATGGGATGATATTTGTAAAGTGCTTTTGAAAACCTTAAAGTGCTATATAGATGCTAGCAATTACAGTCATCCTTCTCTATATCACAGTTCATTTATTGTGATTTTATTATACCATGGGCTTTAAAAATATATATTTAAATCTGTATCACAGAGTTTTTGCTATATTGTAGGATTTTGCGGATGAATACCGTACCGTTCCATTTCAATGGAAACGTAGTACACCACTACACTTGTGCAAGTTTGCCAATGTGAGATTGTACAAAGCACACTATTGGCTGACGGAATGAAAGGCAACCAACCACAGTACTGTATGACTGAGCAAATTCCCTTAACATTTCTGGGCCTCAGTTTTTCCATTTGTAAAATGAGAGTGTTGAACTAAACAATAATAGCTAACATTTTCATTGCACTTAATTATTATCTCCCTTGATTCTCACAATCATCCTGCAAGTGGGTTGGTATTACCATTCCCAGTTTACAGATGAGGAAAATGAGGTTAAGTGACTTGCCTGGGGTCACAGAGTTAGGAAGTAGCTATGGCCTGATCTGAACTTAGATCTTCCTATCTATTGCACCCATCTAGCACTCTTCTAAGGTCTTTTTTTTTTTAGCCCTAAATCTATAATCCTATGATTGCTATTGTTGAGTTGTTTCAGTCATTTCTGACTCTTTGTGACCCCATTTGGGGTTTTCTTGGCAAAGATACTGAAGTAGTTCACCATTTCCTTCTCTAGCTCATTTTACAGATGAGGAAACTGAGGCAAGCAGGGTGAAGTGTCTTGCCCAAGGTCCTAGAGCTAGTAAGTGTCTGAGACCAGATTTGAATTCAAGATGAGTCTTTCTCCACTTCAGACCCAGCATTCTCCCCACTGGACCATGTAGCTGCTCCTATGATTTTCCCCCTTGTTAACCCTTAACACATTAATAGGAGAGCACTCTCCCTTTCCTATGTCAATTTACCACAATTGAATTCAATCCTGCTAGAGGAAAAGAGAAAATGAAAACTTGAATGTGTACCATTGAACAATAAGGAGGCTTTTGATTCCAATATTTGTTTCCAAAATATCACTTACAAACAATTTAACCTCTGTTTGTCCTCCCAAACTACGGTTTCATTTGAGGCTCTGTGATCAGTCTCAGTTAATGAAACCTTTTTAGTTATTAGTAGTGTCAGAAAGCATTGTCTATGGACATTCAATGAATAATTAAGAATTAGCAATGATAAAAATCAATGATGGTCATATCCCCAAACGAACTTTGCCTGTTTTGATAAGTGCAGTTTCACGTGAATTATTTATTTGACTTCGTGGCATATTTTGTAAAAGTAATGAAGATTTAGTAATTCAAGGCCACTGACTATCTCTCTGCTGGTAAATGCTATTCCATTTATATACACCACATCTATCACTATTCTCCCAGATGTTTTCCCCAATACAGCAAAGAGAGAAAGGAAATAGTTTTATATTAAACTAAATAGATCAACAGATAGTACAGGAAGGATAGAAGGAAGGATGGATGGAAGCCACCTCAGAAGAGCCATTCACTGACTTGATGCAGATGGAGGAGGCGGATCAACTGAAAAGTTAATGTTGATAAGTTCATGGCAATAAAATTCCACCATAAGAATTCTGGTATAGCTACACAATAAAAGAGTTTCCTAAGAATATCAGAGCTTATAGATACCTTAAAGAGCCTCTTAATTTTATCCATGGGGAAACTGAGACTTATAAAGATGAAAAGAGGTCACAAAACCAATTAGTAGCAGAGCAGGCACTTGAATTCAGATTTCTTAAACTTCTAATATTCAATATTCTTTCTAATATAACATAAAGGCAGCTAGGTGGCACAGGGGATAGTGTGTCAGGCTTGGAGTCAGGAAGACTTGAGTTCTTCACCAATCTCAGACACTAGCTGTGTGACCCTGGATAAATCACTTTGCTTCAATTTCCTCATCTATAAAATGATCTGGAGAAGAAAAAATGGAAAACCACTCCAGTATTTTTGACAAGAAAAACCCAAATGTTTATAGTTTTGGTCTTATAAGATTTCTCTCTTACAAAAGTGAATAATATGGAAACAGGTTTTGAGTGATAATACATATATAACCCAGTGGAATTGCTTGTCAGCTATAGGAGGGGGGAAGGAAGAAAGGAGGGAGACAACATGAACCATGTAACCATGGAAAACTTATGTGTAAATTTGTCGCTGGAATAAAGAGAAAAAAAGAAAACCCCAAATGGGGTCACAAGGAGTTGGACATGACTCAAATAACCAAAACTAATATACCATAGCAGCTTATTTTTTATTATAGTGGAGTTTTGTAAAAATGAACAATACATTGCCAGAAGTCACATTTCTACTTTGTAAGAAATAGAATTGAAACATAGGTGAGGTCCAGATACTTCGTAGTATATCAGCAATTGAAAAGAATCCAGTAAGAGGATTCTCTCTCTCTCTTTCCCCCTCTTTCTTTCTTTTCACATACACACACAAATGCATGCACACACCTCTGCCTTACTACTACCTTAAGTACCAGAGCTTTGATGTTCATTGTTTTGTTGGATTAATTCATTCATAATTAGGTGAGTTTTGCAGGTGGAGGTGATTAAGAATGCTTTAGAGGAGACTTCTGGCATAAATACCTATAAAAAATTCTGGGCAAGTATAGATCTCCTGAGAAATAGGTACTAATGATAAAGAAGGAACCACTATATGAAACAAAGACTCAACAAAACAAAGGAGAAATACCATTGGCTCTCCCCAACCTTGTAAGGGACAGCATCAAGAAGTGAGCCTAAAACCATCCTGATCTTGGGGTGGGAATGCTACAATTAATGAAGTTTGAATCTACATAAATAAATAAGGACCTAGAGAGAAGAGGTGGAACAAGGAATGAATGGAGGGCAAATGAAAGCTTTGGACTGAGGTAGTGGATAGAGCCTGGTCCTAGTACCAGGTCTAGCTCCAGAAGGGGACAGGGCCTGCCCCCATACAGAATCTCTTTCAAGGATTACAGTATAGAAGAGAGACCCAGGACCAGACTCCTCAGCAGAATTGAAACTAGACATCAACATTTAGACTTCAGGTGAGGCAGCACCTAGCTCCAGGAAAGAGGTGCCCTATTCTTAGACTGAGATAGGACCAGAACCTTGTAACTCCACCCAAAAGTGCAAGTGGGACAGACTCTAGGCCTTGGTACAAAGTACTAAAAATGAAGACACGGGTAAACAAAAGCAAAAGCAAAAAATCCCAAAACCTGCTAATGTGACAAAGGAATATTAGAAGATAAAGGATTCTCCTCCAAAAAATCTCAGAGAAAGTAAACATAATAAAAAGTAGAACTTACCCCACTCCAAAAAAATTGAATTTACCACCATGTCCCTGATAGTGGAAGGAAGAAATGAAAGAATCGCTCAACAACTGCAGCAGCAACAACAAATCAAATTAGAGCACTTGGAAAGAGAATAAACAATTTAGAAAAGAATGTAGAAAACCTTACCCAAGTAATGAACATACTTAAAAATAGACTAGGGAAGCTAGGTGGACATTTCTTAACTGCGCAGCTCTGGTCAAGTCAAATAACCCCAATTGCATAGCTCTTGTTCTTCTGTCTTAGAACTGATATTAAAAGAAGTTAAGAGTTAAGAAAAAGAAAGAATGAAAGTAAACAGAATTCAGTGATTCAACAAGGTGAAAATAAATTTCAAAAGAAGTCAAAAGACTGAAAAATTAGAACTCATTAGCTATCTACTATAAGAAACAAATGACTTTAGAAATTAAGAAGGAGAGATAATTGAAGAATCTTTGGAGTCTCAGAAAACAATGACCAAACAAATATTTCAAGAAATAACAATAATACTGCCCAGATCTATTAGATTTGAGACAATGATGGGGGAAAAGGAGGATTCTACTAGCCACCTTCTGAAAGAAACCACAAATTAGACACACCCAGATGGAATGAATACAGGAATAATGAATAGGCTGCTATCCTTGGAACATGGAGTGTATAGAGAGGAGTGAGATTGGAAAGAGAGGGAGAAATCAGGATGCTAAAAACTTCAAATGCTTAATAAAATAATTCACATTTGATTTTGACTATCCTTGCTACTTCAGAAAAAAGATTTCCAACATTTTGGCTGAACTTGTTCTTGAATCCCCTTCAGTGTGACTTATTTTTCCTTGAAGCTCCATAACCGGAAGCAGCATGCAGTGGTAAGACAGGACACTTAGAGATCCAAGACCAACATTTGTTGCAAACTGGTTGTATGCTGAATTGTTTCCATCTCTTTGTGACTCTATTTAGAGTTTTCTTGGCTTGGCAAAGATAATGGAGTAGTCTGTCATTTCCTTTTCCAGCTAATTTTACAGATGAGGAAACTGAGGCAAGCATGATTGGGTAACTTATCTGGAGTTGCACAGACAGTAAGTGTCTGGGGTCAGATTTGAACTCATAAAGACTAGTCTTCCTGATTCCAAGCCCAGTGTTCTATCCCCTGTGCCACCTAGCTGCCCCTCTAGTTGTGTATGATCCTGCTCTCTCAATACCCCCAGACAACTCTCAGAAAGCTCTTAAGTTATGGGAGTTGTTCAATTGAATGAGTAAGAGGAGTTTCCACAGTGGGAGTTTCTTGAACCTGTGAAATCACAAATTTGGACTAAACACCAAACTCCTTCAATATGAAGAAGGCAATTAAGGTGGTAAATTTTTGTTGGATAATTAAATGAATCAATGAACTCTCAAAGGCAAATCACCTTTATGTTTAATGGAACGAAGTGTTCATGTGGAATTTCAGACATCTAGAGGGTCTGGAGATAATTATAGTGTTTGCAGAGACTTCAGGAGCTCCAAAAGCCTAAAATGGTACTGCTGAGCCTATGAATCGGGCCATGCTGGTCATATAATAGTAATCATTAAGAGCTTTACATTAATATGGTAGCACTTGATGGTTTACAAAGCTCTTTGCATATATGTTATCTTTTGACCCTCCACAAAAGCTCCTGTCAATTAGGTAACACAATTCTAATTAACCCCATTTTATAGGTGAAGGAATTGAGCTTCAGAGAGATTAGAAGGAAGGGAGAGGAAGGGAATAAGTACTTATTTAGTAGGTACTATGGGCAACTAGGTAGTGAAGGGGATAGAGAGCCAGGTCTGGAGTCAGGAGCACTCCTCTTCCTAAGTTTGAATCTGACCTCAGACACTTGCTACTTATGTGACTCCGCCCAAGTCACTTAATACTGTTTGTCTCAGTTTCCTCATCTGTAAAATGAGCTGGAGAAGGAATGGCAAACCACTCCAGTATCCTTGCCAAGAAAACCTCAAATGGAGTCATGAAGAGTTGGACATGACTGAACAACAAGCACAGTAAGATGTGCCAGGCACTATGCTAAATGCTTTTACAAATAAAATTTCACTTGATTCTCACAACAACTCTAAAAGGCAGGTGAGTGCTATTATCCCTATTTTATACTTAAGGAAACTGAGGCAAATAGAGGTTAAATAACTTGCCCAGAGTCACACAACTAGTAAGTGTCTGAGACCCTTAAAATCAATTCTATGACAAAATGGCAGCAAGGGCTAGGCACTGGGGATTCAGTGCCTTGCCCAGGGTCCCACAGCTAAGAAGTGTCTGAGGTCAAATAAGAACCCAGGTCCCTCTGATTCTACTACCTCCTAGCTCCTTCTGGATACATTTAGCTGGACTACATTTCAAAGGCAGGTTCTCTGAAGTCCTCTGACTCTAAATCCTATTGTTGTTCTTCATTTGTTTCTGTTGTGATTCTACATAACCCTGTTTGGGGTTTTCTTGGCAGAGATACTGGAGCAGTTTGCCATTTCCTTCTCCAGTTCATTTTACAGATGAGGAAACTGAGGCAAACAAGCAAATGACTTGCCCAGGGTCCCACAGCTAGTAAGTGTCTGAAGCCAGATTTGAACTCAGGAAGATGAGTCTTCCTGACTCCAAGCCTGGCACGCTAGCCACTGTGCCACCTAGCTGCCCTCTACATCCTATGCCAACTCCATTGTACCCCACACTGCTTCCTCAGCATCTCTGCTAGCCCTCACTCTCTGATTCTAATGCAAGCTTTGAAGTGAAAACAATGGCATTGTGAGCTCCCTTCTGTATAATCCGTGGCTGTCTTCAAGCGCTGCTCCTGTTCCATTGCCACTCAGGTTGGCGAGATGTTTCAGCAGCATTGCCAGAATGTCCCCCAGCCAATTCAAGATGAGCCCATCTCTAAACCTCCACGGGACAAGCTAATGTTTGAGGGCTGTGGCAACTCGCTCTAAGCACTATCCAGTGATCATTGGCTTTTCAGGAATATTATTTCCTGTGCCAAGCCACACAGGGTAATACTTCAAAGTGCCAGGAACTCAGTTCCCTTCCCCCAGTCTCCATTATCCACAGTGCCATTAGTGACAATGCACCATCTCTTGCTAATAATCCACAGCTACTTAGTATGAGGAAATTCATTCTTCCTTGCCATATGCCATCCATACTCCTCATCCAAAAAGCCAGTTAGGGCTTCCCTCAGTGGCATCTTTTATTTATTGGGATCACACAAATGAAAATTGCTTAGAATTTGCAAACTCACTTGAGTATATTATGTTGGTGTTTGGAATGTATATCAAAACAAACAAAGGAATAAATAGAAAATAAGGAAATCTCCTTCCCACCCTAAATATGCACATATTTTATTATAACAGTTCGATATTTGCTTCAGTCTAGAGATTTCTTTAACAGCAAGTTAGTATGCAAAAATAAAATCACAGAAAACAAACCAGCATCTGTTGAAAGTAAAATAATTTCTTAGTAGGCCACAATTTACATGGGGGCCCGTTGAATCCCCATAAGAATAATAATAACCCCTATTTAGGTAATGCTTTCATGTTTGTGAAACATTTTACATAAATTATCTCATTCTGTCATGAAAATAATTTAAAGCAACAGAAGCACAATTTGAACTCAAGAAGGTTAGGTTGGCCTCTTCCTCAAACTTAATTACAGTGGACCAGCTGTGGTCTCTCACCACACTTGTTGCCTTGGAACTCAGCCTCCAGAGTCTTGGGGTTGGAGGCATTGTAGAACAGAAAAAGAATCATAGGTTGCTAGTGTTGGAAGGGGCCTTAGAGATTATGTAATCTCATGCCCCAAGGAAAAACAGCCTCTAAAGACTTGCTCAAGGTCACACAGCTAGTTAATGACAGAGCTAAGATTAGAGGCAGCAGAGCATCTGCATGGTACTAGAAAGAGGCTTGTTTTCTTTGAAAACAAGAGAACAGGGTTCATTGTACTAGATTTAGAGCTGAAAAAGGTCTCAGAAATGATTAAGTGCATCTCCTTCATCTTATAGACAAGAACACATGCCCAGAGAAGTTAATGATAGGGGCCCAAGACAACACAGATTGTATCAGAGTTGGAATTTGAGCCCAAGTCCTCTGACTACAAAAAAAATGTATCCTTTAACTATACTATTCTATATTTTATTGTCTCTTCATTCCTTCCTCTATTTTGGCTATGTTTCCTGTAATATAGCTGAGGAATTCCTATAATTCCATCAAGGGTACTCACCCCTAAAGAATTCCTAAAGCTACCTTGGAGCAAACTGCCCCTGTTGTTGTTTGTCCTTCATTTTATTTTTTGAAGAGGACCAGTGACATCATGGGATGATGTCTTGACTTGGTACAAGAATTGGACTTAACTGAGGCAAAGATGCATAAAGTCGTCAGCCTCACTCTCTCTTCCAGAGTCATCCAAGTCCAGTGACAAGACAAAAGTCAAAACGACTGGCGATGGATTGAGATGCAGTGGATGATCCTGGCATCTTCAAAGTCTGACCACAGAGCTTTCTTCAACCGCCTTCCTGGCCATCCATTGGGACTAATTGCTCCTATCTGCTTATTCCACCAGAGGAAGTCTTCACATGCTTAGGGTAGATACCCCTCCAACTCACCAATGAGTTTGAAGCCTCAATTTGGGTTAATCCATCTGCCAGGATGGTTTTACCAAGCTGTGGTAGCTACAGCTGCTACAGCTTCTGGGAGTCAAAGATGAGAGCTGAGTGGAAGGTAGACACCAAAGGTGGATGAGTAGTTTGAAAAGGGCTTGACAAGCCTTTGTTCCAGAGATCTAGTCCTCCCTAACCACCCCAAACCACCCTCATATATCCTGAGTAAAAGGCCATGAGTTTAGAAGATTTCTTTCCTCTATCCCATCCATCTACTCTTCTCATGTTTGTAATTCTCTCCTACATTTTGCATCCATCCTTCAATTCTCTATTCTTTTCTTTAGTTCCTTCTCCCTATCAACTGTTGTGAGGAAGATTAGTTAGTATTAGTTATATATAGTTTATATGGACCTGGCAGAAGGGCTGCAGAATTCCAAGAAGGAATGAAGAAGCAGGAAGTGGGGTTTGGACTTGGGGGAAAGAGACTCCATAGTGGTTGGGACATAACTGTTGCTAACCCTGGGAGAACTCAGAGTTAGGGAAAACTGCATCCAGATTCCCTGGGATCCTGAGAGAGGTGGAGGCTTTCAGCAGTGGACAACAGACCTGCAGAGTAGCACCAAGTGGGGAAGTGGTTTGTGATCTAGTGGACAGCATTGCAAACTCTCTCTCCCTGCCTGGGTACCTTGGATCACCTGTCCTGGTAGAGTTGGCTCCTGGAATCCTGAGACCATCCTTGGATTTACCGTAAGATCCCAATTGAAAGCCATCCTCAGGTCCTTTAGCTGAGCTGACCATACCTGGCTGGAACGAGGTTTGGAGTAGCTTTTCCCCTGTGACTTCAATACTGCTTCCTTTGGGCCCTGCCTGGCTTAGGTCAATAGAATAGTATAGTTAAGTCCCTCCCTTGACCTTGTGACTTGTCCTTAGTTGTTAAAAGTAGAATCCCTAATACCCATCCTTGTTTATTTGTTTATTCAATTAAAACTGTTACAACTTTTACCTGTTGCCTGCTGGTTACATAGGCCCTAGCCTAGGTGAGCTAAGTGATTGTTGGCCAAACTGCCATTCTTGTGACAGTTAACAGCTTGGCAGTAAACCCTAGTCTTCCTTCCTGTTTGGTCCAGACCATCAGACATTCCTGACTCTCCTTCAACCCATTGTGAACCCACAAAACCATTTAGATTACATTCTTAATAATCCTCCATTACACAACCCATTGGTAATCTCTTACTGAAAGCGTGTTATAAATAAAGAGGGTCCTAAGGTCCTAAGGGAGATATAGATACCAGTGAGGTGGATGTATCTCTGTATTCTCCCTAGGTGCTGGTGATGGGGGAACACCAACCCCAATCACCCTTGCTAGATGTTATAACTTCCCCTCTCAATAACAGTTGCCCAGGGAAGGACCAGAAAGGTTAGGTGGATAGGTAACCATTTCAAGTCCAACCTGGGGTTAGATCAATTATTAATATTGGGCTTTGGTTAGCCTTAGATCACATGTCATCTGACTTTGTTTGCTCCCTCCCCAAGGGTCATGATATAAAGACTATTCAGGAAGGTACTTATTAAACACTTTAATCTGGAATCTATAATAAGGGAAAGGATAATCAGGATAAGGACTGGGGATTGGAGACCCTGTCAATCTAATATCTATAATCTATAATCACTCAGGACTGGAGGCTATTGACTTAGTAGAAGCTGGAGCTTTGTTCTTTACAACCCCTCTGGCTCAGCCTGGCCAATGCCAAACCAGAGAGTAGTCTGCTCGTTGATACAGCTGTACTGATGATTTCCCTCTCAGCTTCTCTCTATCAGTGTTTGGTGATGTGTTAGCCTCCACAGCCTTCAGGAAGTATTCAAGTCCTGCCACCCTCTTCTTCTTCAGACCTCCCTTCCTCCCTTCACCACCCAGGGGCCCAGAGACCTAAAGAGCTAGGAAGATTCAGAGACCTAAAGATCTAGGGACCAAAGTCCAAAGGACCAAAAGACCAATGGTCAAAGACCCCCTCCAGATGGCTGTTAGGGGTATTTATACTCTTGGGCCAACCGACTTTTGCCTTTGGCTCATGGTATCTGGGAACATTTCAATCTTTTCAACTGTCTCCCTTGTCAATCAAGGTGAGACCAACATTTCCCAGGATTTGAATATAACAAGTATCATATAGGACATACTCGTATACTACCTTCTGCCCAACTCTCATCTTTGGCTCTCAGAAGTTGTAGTATTTGTTATGTAGCAGTGGTAAATAGAGATTTAGTTTTTAGGGCTTATGTAATCCTACCCTGAGAATCATCTTGGCAGATGGACTAAACCAAATTAAGGGTAACCAGCAGGCCTGAAACTCATCAGTGAGTTAAGGTATGTCTACCCCAAGCATGTGAAGACTTCCTCTGGTGGAATGGGAAGATGAAAACAAAATAAAATGTTACTATTAAATCAATGCATATGGTAATCTAGTTCATGACTATGAATTGGTAACTCAGAATCCCTTGAAAAAATATCTGGCTCATAATTATTAGCTGGGGTTGTTTCAATCTATTCCTACTAAAGCTAAACTTTAGCTATCTTAAAATCCCAGATTTCCATTTAATGCCCATAAGTCCTTGTTTACATGGAACACACACACACACACACACACACACACACACACAATCCTTCAATTCAATTCAACAATCATTTGTTAGGTGCTGGCTATTTGCAGAAAGCCTCATTAGACTCTATGGGGCTGCAAAGGAAAAACAGAATAGTCCCTGCTAGATTTGTTCATTCAAGAAACCTACATTCTAGTCAGCTGGGCCAACAGGATTAGAGATTTTATAACTCTAGCTAAAGCTTTTTAAACTGAGAGAGCTAAGTTAGTCCCTGAGGTACATGCCCAGCTGCATTCTTCTTGGAGGTACTGAACTTTGTGACATGAGGGCCTTCATTCAGATTTTTTTTCACTTGCTTGCTGATTTAGTCTGCTTTAAAGTCTGACTTCTTATTACATCCCAGTGTCACCAATGACAGAACAACTAAAATGCTGAAGTAGCCATATCCCTGAATAACGGAGTGACTTGCAGGGAGAAGAAAGCTATATATATGGGTTTGAAATGCCTGGGGCCACCTGCAAGCGATTACACCTCCAGGTAGGTAATTATACACATCATATAAAACACAAGCACCAGGAGTCTTCAAGCCCCCATGATTTAAACAGCCTGCTGGAGTTTTTCCAAGACAGAACCCAGAGGGCATCATTTTGGGACTGTTTGGCAGTGATGAATACACTTAGTATATAGCACATAGGGAGCTACCACAAGTCATGATCACGTTCGCTTCTGGCTTCCTATGCCTTTTCCATGAATCTTGGGACTCTGTAGAACATCTAAATCACTAGAAACTCCTCTATGTCCTTTGGGAAGGGTGGGGTTCTATAAACTTTGTTTATCTGTGGTTTTAGAAGGGAACTGAACAAGAGATGAGAGTCCGTTTTATCACTTGGAAGCCAGTTATAATAATATAATTTGCCTTGGCTGTAGAGTGCATAGTTGATTAATCTTATAGAGGCATTGTTCCCCACAGGGAAGAGAAATCTAATTTCTTGGTTCCCAATGGGAAGACTTAGGAAATGGTGGAGAAATCACAGAAAGCATTTAGGCTGTAGAAGAGAAAGCAGCACATGTCAAACAATTCCAGGCAAAGGCTGAATGAGCAGAAGTCTATTCACTTGACTGTGGACTGGAGCCACAAAGACATTGAGGCAGTACCCAGTAAAGAACCCACTTGATGTCATCAATGGAATTGCTCCCTTCTGCTGAGATTCCTCCCCCTATGGTTAGCAAACTCCTATACCCTCCTTTCATAATTCTACTGATTCTAACGTGCTCACAGTCCATGAGTAGACTGTCCCAACTCCTGTTGCTCATTCTCTTACCTCCAGGCACTCTTTCTCAATATCCTGATCCAGGTCTCTCTGTTCCTTTTACTGTGTACTATGGACATTATTATTAACAAACTTCCCTTCATTTCATACCTCCACTTTACAACAGTGTGTGGCTGAAGTGGGATGGAGGGGTAGTTCATAGGAGGTAAGTAGTTTGAGGAAATGAGGGGTTAGTATATTAGAGGGAAATTCAATATCTATGTTGAAGTTTACTAATGATGGCAGGTATTGGGAAGGAGAATAAAAGGGTAAGCTAGATAGCAAAGTGATTGAAGAAGGGAAATGATTTGTGAGTTTGTAGATGACAGCTATCAGAATTTTGATTGGGTAGTAAATGAATAACATAAACCTCAAAGGAAGAGGTGTTATTGAGGCATGGGGAAAGGGGGAGAACTTGAAAATGGTAATGGGGCCAAGGAGTATTTCAGCTCCCCCACTTACGCAACCAGTGAGCCATGACTCATGAATCACAAACTTCTTAGTGAAAACCATTGGACTTTTTGAAGCAGGTGTCCTATTGATATTGGATATTTTTAATCTGATGTCCTATTTAAATCTCAAACTTAGTATGTCCAAAACAAATAATTTTATTTTCCCTAAAACAACCCCCTCTTCCTAAATCCTATTTCATCTAAGAGTACCACCACCTATATGTTGATGATGGGATACTACCGTGCTATAAGAAACAATGAACAGGATGATTTCAGAAAAAGCGGGAAAGATCTACATGAACCAATGCAGAGTGAAATAAGCAGAACCAGGAGAATATTGTACACAGTAATAGCAATATTGTATGATGATCAATTTTGAAAGTCTTAGCTACTCTCAGCAATACAATGATCCAGAACAAATCTGAAGGTTTTATGACAAAGAATGCTCTCCACCTCCAAAGAAAGAACTGTAGGAGTCAGATACAGATTAAAGCATACTATTTTTCACATTAGTGTGTATGTTTTTATTTAGGGGGGTTGGTTTTATATGAATATTCCATTATAACAATGATCAAAATGGAAGTATATTTTACTTGATATGTATAACCCAGATCAAATTGCTTACCATCTCCAAGAGTGGGGAGGGAAGGGAAGGAGAGAGACAATTTAGATCTTATATTTTAGAAAATGTATCCTGAAAATTGTTGTTACATGTAATTAGGAAAATAAAATACCCTGGAATAATAAAGAAAAGAGTAACACCACCCTTCCAGTCACCCTGACATCTCTTCAACTCATGACTCTAACTCAATTCCTATAACCAGTCAGTTGCTATACTTTATTGTTTCTCTACTACATCCATCATCTCAAAATCATTTTCCTAAAGTGCAAGTCTGGATATGTCACTCTTCTACTCGATTAACTTCAGTGGCTCCCTATTTTCTATTGGATGAAATAGAAACACCTTTATTTGGCATTTAAAGTTCTTAATAACCTGGTTCTTTCCTACATTTCTAGCCTTGGAAATGTTATTCTCTTATACCTTAGGACATGCCTCTTAAACTCTCTAGTTGCCTTCAAAGCTCATCTCAAGTACCATTTCCTATAAAAAGCCCTACCTAGTCCCCCCATTTGTTAGTGTTTTTACCTCCTAAACCAGGGGTCTGCAACCTTTTTGGCTGTGAGAGCCATAAACACCACATTTTTTAAAATGTAATTTCGTGAGAGCCATACAATATGTTTAACACTGAATACAAGTAAATATGTGCATTTTATGTAAGAACAACACTTTTAAAGTACAATAAGTCTCTGAACTATTTTTAATAACATTATTATGTGCTAACCAATGATGAATAAAGTACATTAATGTGACTTCTGGTGCTGCATGTTTTTGCTGATTATTAATAAAAATTATTTTGATTATTAATCAAAAAACAAGGCTTAATGGGGCACTATAGTACTGATATAACTGCACACATACATATAAAACACCTTTACACTAAGAAAATTGCTGAAATAAAGAGAGAAAAATTCAGGGAAGAATACTTTTTCCTCTCCCTCTCTCAAGTCAGGCATCAGGAGAAGAAAAAGCTGCCAGCCTGCTGGTTAAGCCATTTGGCCACATAAATTAAGTAGGAGATCAGGAGATTACAGAAAATAACATGACTTGTGTGCAGGCATTAGTAAGTAGTTGGGGGGAGGACGGTACCTTTCCATGGAAAACTGTCCAGGACACTTCACACACATTTCCTGGTACAGATGTTTATCAGTGCTGCCTACTCAATCATTCTGTATCAAATGAAACAACTACTGGGGAGAAATGCTTCTCACTAATGAAGCATATGTAAAGATGTAATCTGACTATAGTTCCCCTTTAAGATCAGTTAGAAAAGTTAAAAACAATAACAATCCCACAAATAGGAAGTGCAGAGCCCATGAATGCACTGAGCTAAAGCCATGTAAATCAGAGGCAGAGGGGTAGAGAATGTAGACAAAAGTGATCAATCACTATACAGAACTCCAAGATGTCAGAACCAGGTGTGGAAAGAGTAAAAGGAGGGCAGAAAGAGGAACACACAGCACACCTACCAAGCCAAACTAAAGACCAGGATTTGTCTCCTGTGGCAATATCAATGAGGGAGCCTTCTATCTTAGAAGATAGTTGCGGTACAGAAAGGATCACGTGACATATCACGTGATGCATGATGTCATGTGTAAACTGTTAGTTACTGTGCCACGGTTGACTTTATGGCTCCTCCAGAAAGAGCCATATCTGGCCCTCAAAAGAGCCAGATATGGTTCGAGACCCATATGTTGCGGACCCCTGCCCTAAACCATCTTTTATCTCTTTTATAAATATATATGTGTGTTATCTCCCCTAACCAGATTATAAGCTCAAAGTCAGAAACTTTTTACCTTTTGCTTTTTTATCCCCATATCTCCAGAACCTGAGACATGGTGAGTACAAAATAAATGTTTGATTCTTGACTGAAGTAGAAAAAAGATTATTGCCAGAAAATACAATTGCAGAGCTTCATCCTTGAGCTGACTACTTCCTTGATCCACTGATAAAGTACAGACAGAATTCACCAGTTTCCACATCTATCTCTCTATAAACGTGTCTAGAGACCTATACATGTATATATAAATATATTCATATATGTACTTATAATCCATGATTCAGAATTAAACACTATCTTCATATAGACTGGGTTCACTAAATCCTGGAACTATCCCTTAAAAATGTCTCCTTAGCTCATGTTCCAGTATTTCCTTTGCAGATATAACAGAATTCAAGACAGTAGATCAGAAGTCAGAAAGACTCATCTTCTTGAATTCAAATCTGGTCTCAGATATTTACTAATTGTGTAACCCTGAGCAGGTCAGTTAACTCTATTTGTCTCAGTTTCCTCATCTATAAAATTAAGAGGAAACCATTCCAGTATCTTCACCAAGGAAACACCAAAAGGGATCATAGAGTCAGCTACAACTGAAATGACTGTACAATATGGCAGTAAAGGAAAGTGGTAAATGTTGGAGGTGATGTGGCAAAATTGAGACACTAATGCATTGTTGGTGGAGTTGTGAAGAGATCTAACCATTCTGGAGGGCAATTTGGAACTATACCCAAAGGGCTATAAAACTGTGCATACCCTTTGATCCAGTAATGCACTACTGGGTCTATCCTAAAGAGATAATTAAAAAGGGGAAAGAATCTACTTGTACAAAAATATTTATAATGGCTCTTTTTGTAGTGACAAAGAGTTGGAAATTGAGGGGATGTCCAGAATACTATTGTGCTATAAGAAATGATAAGTAAGATGATTTTAGAAAAAGCTGGTAAGATATACAGGAACTGATACAGAACAAAATAAGCAGAACTGGGAGAACATGGTACAAAATGACAGCAATAATGGATGTTGATCATCTATGAAAACTTGGCAGCTCTCAGCAATGCAATGATCTGGGACAGCCCTGAAAGATTTATAACAGGGAATGTTATCCACCTCCAGGGAAAGAACTGTTGGAGTCTTCTTTCACATCAGTGTATCTTTGGTTTTATTTGGGGGTTTGGATTATGTATGAATGTGCTCTTACAACAATGACCAATCTGGAAGTGTGTTTTGCACAACAATGAAGAAAAAATGAAAAAAAAAAGAAAAACATTTTAAGGAAGGAAAATAGTTTCAGAAAATTTTAAAAAAAGGAGCTAATGGTCACCATTGGAAGAATTCTTACATTCTTAGGCTTCCCTAGATGGGGAAAGAAAGTCTGAGTTGTGAGAGGGTCTCCTCCTCTCTCCCTTCACCCTCTACCCTCCATAGTTAGTTTTTTGACCCTTCATGTTAAGTAGAAGCCTCTGACATAAAGGTTACACAAATACGGGAATAACAACACATACATCTTGTTAGGTGGTTTTTGTTAAATTATTATGAAAAATCCATCCTATAATATTTAAGTTTCCATCATTTGAGTATTTTACTCTACACAACTTTTCAAAGAAAAATAACTTAACTGGATGGCAGCTGCAAGCATTCCAACCTTGTTTTCCTTTTATTTGATTCTAAGCCTACTACAACTATTTGACACTCAGTTTCTAGGACACATCTCACTATGACTGTATAAATATTAGTTATACTTATGTCAAATACACTCAAGTCAAGTTTCTGCAGCCATCTAATGACCCTGATTTTTTTGGAACTATGCTGAACTAACTGTGGTACTAGGATACAAAGCTAAGATATCATAGAAAGCAGAAGTTAACTGTAATATGGAACCATACCATCTGCATCCAAACTCACATCACAGATGCATTCAGAGGATTTTGTGGTTAATGTTTATTAACTGCTAAAGGCTACTTGCAGAAAAGTTTTGTCAATAAATGGCCTCTATGATTTAATTTCTGTCTTTTAGGTATAATGTTCTCTGAAGAAAAGATGTGAAAAAAAAATCACTCTGATCGTGTAGGATGTTAATGTGTGTGATATTAATATTATCATGTTATATGTTTAAGTTTGAAAGTTTAGCACTTAAATCCATTTATCTACTCCAGGGTACTTTTTCTTCAATTAAGGCAAATTGCCATCAGGTAAATGGTGGTAACTTATTTATGTGGTCTGTGGACAGTGTAGTAAAGCTTCAGATGGACTGAAAGATTTGCATGCTTTTCCACTCAATATTTTAAAATGAAAGCCATAATACTTTATTAAAAACAGCTATATCTAGCAATGATGCAGAAATTAGATAATCATATAAAACATGGTTTTAAAGAAAGGTACAATTGGGTATTCTGTTCACTGATCCTTAGTTGTTACCAGACACTATAGTGAGTAAATTCTGGTTTTACCCCCTAACTTGAATAAGCTCCACTTGGTAAAGTCTAGGATTTCCTCAAAAACTCCTATAGGAGAGTATTTTTTTTCCTTTTTTCTCAATCATGGTTTCTCTCTAACTCATAGGCAATTCATTTACCTTGCTTGGCTGGTAGAGCTAATTAACCTTAGAAATTCCTGCGGGTTCTTTGCTATCTTCTCTTGCCACAAAAGGCAATAACCAAAAGGGTATGTGTAGTCACATAGCTCTGTCTCAGTAGCATGGATCCCAAAGGGTCTTATTTCCAAATCAAATCCTTTCAGTTTAGTTTTTCAGGAAGAAAACTAGAATATCTCATACTCCCTTAATTTTTTTTAACCTTTACCTTCTGTCCAAAAATTGATAATAAGTATTGGTTCCAGGGCAGAAGAATGGTACAGGCAAGGCAACTGGGTTAAGTGACTTGCCCAGGGTCATACAGCTAAGACACGTATGAGGATCAGAGCCCTTAACTCTTTCATGTCCAGCTAAATCTTGTAGAAAGAGATTTTTCTTCTCAATTAATGGAATGACAATAGCTAGTATTTAAATAGAGTTTTAAGGTTTCTAAAGGGCTCTATGGACATAATCTTATTTTATCTTCACAATAACCCTGGCAGGTAAGTGCTATTATTATCTCCATTTTACAAATGAGGAAACTCATTAAATGACTTTCTCAGGTTCACGCAGCTAGTAAATTTCTGAGGCTGGATTTGAACTCTGTTCTTCCTGATTTGGGGTCCAGGGCTCCCTTTACTGTGGCCTAGCTATTTATGATAATAGCTGGCACTTCTGTAGTCCATTAAGGTTTTCAAAACCCTTTACATATACGTGTTTTCTCAATTGGAAATTGAGGGGATGTCCACCAATTGGGGAATGGCTGAACAAACTGGGATATAAATTGGGCACAAATTGGTGATGGAATATTATTGTGCTACAAGAAATGATAAGCAAGATGATTTCAGAAAAAGCTGGAAAGATATACAAGAACTGATGCAGAGTAAAATAAGCAGAACCGGGAGAACATTGTACATAATAACAACAATATTGAATGATTATCTGTGAAAACTTGGCTACTCTCAGCAGTGCAAAGATCTGGGACAATCCTTAAAGACTTAGCATGATGTGGAATCCTATCCACCTCCAAGGAAAGAACTGTTGGAATCATCTTTCACATCAGGGTATTCAGTATGAGTTTGTTCTTACAACAATGACTATTATGGAAATGTGTTTTGCAAGACAATAAAAAAGAATGGGGAAATATGGGAAAACAAGGAGAGGCTACCTTCTGCATCTGGAGATGAAGTATTAATTCTAATGAGAATGGATATGCATTTACTCTAAGTACAAATAAGTTTCCCATTCAACCAGGAATATGGGTAAGTTATCTCTGGCGGTAATAACACTAATAACAATTATAATAGCTAGTATGTATGTGGTACTTTAAAATTTGTAGGATACTTTTAAATACGTTTTCATCTAATTGTCACAACAGCCAAAGAGTTAGTAACCATAATTATTTTCATTTTACAGTTAAGGAAACTAAGTCTGAGAGAGGATAAATTATTTACCCAGGGACACACAGCTCTGAAACTATATTTTAGTCAGGTCTTCCTGCCTCCCTCCCCAGTCTAATACTTCATCCACTGTGCCACTTAACTGCCACAGATTATGGTGTTTTAAGTTGCAGGTTATAAAGTTAAAAGGATCTTAGGGGGAAGCTGGGTAGTTCAGTGGATTGAGAGCCAAGCCTAAAGATGGGAGATCCTAGATTCAAATCTGGTCTAGCTGTGTGACCCCTGGTCAAGTCACTTAACCCCCATTGCCTAACCCTTACCACTCTTCTGCCTTGGAACTAATACATAGTAATGGTTCCAAGCCAGAAGGTAAAGGTTAAAAAAATAAATCAATGAAAAATAAAAGGATCTTAATTTATATTAGAAATTAATTTCTATCATATTTCTTCTGGGACAAATTATTTAAAAACACCATTCATACTGGAAATGGACAGAGAATGAAAGTATTTTTGTCACACAGCAAAGGAAGGCAATGAGGCAGCAAATCATCTTTCATGAACACGAAATTCATAGAGAATTCATTTAAAAAGATATTTTTTAAAAACCTGTGCACCCATTCACTGAAATTGTTCCTTTCACAACCAAAAGAAGAGGAGGGAAGAAATTGGAACTGGAAAATGGGCTATTAGTGGCAATATTTTCAAGACCAAGTCACTTGCTTTTCAAAGGCACTGCCAGAAATTAGAGAGTGACAAAAAAAAAGGAACCAACCTAGAAAAGAACCAAACCTTTGTTAGGCAAGCTCAGGACAAAGCTCAGAGCAGAAACCTAACTCCAAAAGCCTGGCTGCAGTGAACATGAACAAAAGGAAATAAGGAATTTTGTAGGGGCAGTCCCAAGAGTTACTCCTGGCAGGACAGTGGCTTAGTCCATCAGGGTTTGGCTCATTCAATCAGAAATTCTGTAAATCAGGAAAAACATAAAAACAAACTGAAATATAAAAATAAAATAGAAAACTATGACACTGTACTGTCCTCTGTGAAAAAAAAAAAACCTCTCCCTCTGTAAACGGAAATGAAACCCCAAACTTAAGCCTAAAGAGAAGACTCATGCTCCAACCTCCACCAAGGAGCCTCCCACAGCTATTAATTTTCATTCAGGCTCTTGCTGGCCAAAGAGACTACTTCCATACAACATGTTTACATTTCCCCTCTTGCACCATGTAGGGAATTGAGTTTACAACCCAAGCCCCAAAGGGAATATTTTGGCCAGCTTCCCCTCCTCTGGCCAGATTTCACTGAACCCTAACTCAGCCCATCCCCTGGACACTATGACTTGAGCGTGACCTTAATGCCCCATGTCCAACTCTGTGCAAGAGCCCAGGTTGGACTGATTCCCAGTTATTCTCCAACGGCACTGACTCCCCTTTTCTTCTCTATATTACTTCTGTACAGAGTACCTCTCAAATAGGGGCTGGGGGATCTCTTTTTTCACTGAATACCACCATTCAATAAACCTCTCTTTGTCCTTTCTCCTCCATTTTTTATAAGAGTGTGTTTATCCTGGGATATAAATTACTACAAGCATTTGAAATCAGATACAGTTCAACACTCTGAACCCAATCCGGGTGTGTAGTGATTTGTGTATGTCTTCTGTGTTTTGTCAGATGACTGAGAAAAAGCTCTGGGCTGTAGACTCACAGTAATCCTTGGCTAAGGCTGGCACAATCCCCAGCAAGACCTAATGCAGCCACTTTTGCACAGGGTTCTGCCCATTGTTACTATTGGCCATCCAGGCTCTTTGCATCCCTAGCCTGAGCTAGAGAGGCAAGATCTGGCAAGCTGACAGTACCCAGTGGAGAGGCTGCCAGAGCCTTCCCTTTTCTGTCTTTCAGGAGGGAGACCAGGCTGTCTATTTGGAATTGCTAATGCTAAACCTCAGACTCTCATGCAATCAGGAGATAGTTCCCTGGGAGCTCCCGGTAAAACTGTGAAGAATGCAATGTTTGTCCTTTTTTCAGCATCACTCTGCTCCCACGGGATGTTTTCATTTTAACAGCTGCCTTCAGTGTCTTGATGATCTTGCGTTCTTCATGTCACACGATGGGGATGGCACCTTACTGAGTGGCTGCTTAAAGCCAGACTTGAAGAAGGAAATTATAATATCCACAAAGGAGCTTTAAAAACATTAATATCTGGGGATCCTCCCATGGTGAGTCTAAAAGAAGCCCTGATTTTGGAGTCAGATTGTTTGGGTTCTAATCCTGGTCCTGCTATTTGCCCCTAATGGGACTAGGTAGGCTCTGAGGACTTAAAAGAGCTGTTGTCTTTTTTTTTTTTTTTTTTTTTAGCATTTAGTCTGGAATCTCTTTGGCCAATTTAGAGCTTATTGCCTACTTTTCTTCTTGGTGTTTTGGTTTGTTTGTTTGTTTGTTTGTTTGTTTAACTAAGTATTTGGAAGAAAGGATTTAGTTACCTGACTTCCAAAGCTAAGCAATAACCAAAACTTAACCTAGTCTATCTAAAGTAACTTTTGTGACCTTGGACAAGTAATCACTCTATTCCATAAAGCCATCATGTCCTTCTTCACCCCTACCTGAAGTCTTGGCTTCTTCAGTTTAAACATTTCCAGTTCATCCACCTATGATGGCTCTTCACCATCCTGGTTATTTTCCTCTGAACATTCTCCTGTTTATCAATTTCCTTTTCAAAGACTCATCAAGCATTTCTAAAATACCCATTATATTTATAAGACTAAAGAGAGCCTCTGCCAAAACTGTAATAAAATAATAAGAGCCAAGTAACCAATGTTATGGTAGAAGGGGAGAGAGAGAGAGCCTATGAGGTGAGACTCTCTTCTAGCTCTCCCCTCCCACTGGATATACACTGGAAGACTTCGAGGAGATGTCACCCCAATAACTAGGTGACCTGGATGGTCATGCTACCCCACAGGAGTTGAGAGTGAGGCTTCCCTATAAGATGAAGTATGGGGTACCCCAATCCAATTCCAAATGAGGGTGGGGTTCACACAAACCTCCCTCAAGGTCAGTCAACTTCACAGCAAGTGGCCTGGCTTTATATGCATGCAGGGCCTGGATATATTTATGCATATTGATCATCTGGAAGGTAATTTGGAACTAAGCCCAAAGGGCTTTAATAGAATGCATACCCTTTGATCCAGCAATACCACTACTAGGCTTCTACCTGAAAGAGATAATAATGAAAAATGTTTGTACAAAAATATTCATACCTGTGCTCTCTTTGGTGGCAAAAAATTGGAAAATAAGGGGGTGTCCCTTGATTGGGGAATGATTGAACAAATTGTGATATATGATGGTGATGGAATACTACAGTGCTGTAAGGAACGATGAACTACTTAATTTCTATATGCACTGGAAGAACCTCCAGGAACTGATACAGAGTGAAATGAGCAGAACCAAGAGAACATTATACACAGAAAGTGAAACATTGTAGAACAATACAATGTAATGAACTTTGCTAATACAAGATAATAAGGGACTTATGAGAAAGAACTGCTAGAGTAAAAACCCAGAAGAAAAAGAAATGACTTATCTGTTTTTATGGATGATAGATGATTTGGGGTTTTGGTTTTGAAAGATTGCTCTATTACAAAAATGAATAATATGGAAATGGACATAAGTGATAACATTTGTATAATCCAATAGAAGTGCTTATTGGATCTGGGAGGGGAGAGGGTACTTCCTACTAACACTAAGTAAATTATGTAACCTTCCTCATCTATAAAATTGGAATAATGCAATAACAACTTTGCAAGACTATCAGAAAACTATAGGAGTAAGGATTGTTATTGCTGTTATTAGAGGGGATATGGCCCATGCACAAATGACTATGATACCAAATCTTTCACAGTATGTGCGTAAGAGAGGTTCAAAGCACACGTTTTGTGTAACTTATACTTATTATTCTACAGGAAAACTCACTGAGGGAAAATATATTCTCTGCACTAAAATGGGCAGCAGCACCCTGAAATAAAACCCTCTCCAATGATTAAGTGAATTCATTCATTCATAGACTGGGTCTCAAATATAGAAAGCAACATAAAATTTGCCTGAAAAAAGAATGGATATGCTTTTCTGGAAGCAAGCTACTAGACCATTTCATCAATGACTGAAACTCTTCCAAAAAGATACCAGTAAAGGAAAAGAAAGAAGAAAAGATAGAGATATCAAAGAAATGGTCCTCAGATTTCTACTATTAACTTTTTCTTGACTATATACTTATTGAAGAAAGATCCTAAACAGAACTATTTAGGGTATAAAATCACACAGAAGCTAGGTGGTGCAGTGGATATAGTGCTGGGACTAGAGTAGTCAGGAAGATTTATCTTCATGGGTTCAAATCTGGTCTCAGATGCTTCCTAGCTATGTGGCCCCACTTCATCCTGTTTGCCTCAGTTTCCTCATCTATAAAATGAGCCGAAGAAGGGACACATAACTATTATCAGAGGTCAAACTTGAAAGTCAGCTTTATCCACTGCACCATCAGTTTGGCAGGACCATAGAGGAAAAATTGAAAAGGGGAAGAAGGGAATTATTTAGGAGGCTATTAAAATATTCCAGTTGATGGGGCCACTAGGTGGTTCAGTGAAGAGAGAATCGGGCTTGAAGATAGGGGTCCTAGGTTCAAATCTGGACTCAGATACTTCCTAGCTGTGTGACCTTGGGCAAGTCACTTAACTGCCTAGCCTTTACTGCTCTTCTGCCTTGGATACATATAGAATACATAATGTTGATTCTAAGAACGAAGTCAAGGGTTTAAAGAAATGGGGGGGCAAATCACATCCCCAATTGCCTTGCCTAGCCCTTACCGTTCTTCTGCTTTGGAACCAATGGATTCTAAGACAGAAAGTAAGGGTTTAATATAATCACAAAATTCCAATTGAAAGAGAATCATGGCCTAAACTAGGATGATGGCCCCATGGAAAGACAGAAAGCAGGGAACAAATAAGAGAGATATTCCTGGTCAGCAAGACATTTGAGATGAATGTTTGATATGTATAAAGCAGTAAGGAAAATGAAATTTAAGAAAAGATTTCTGTCCAGAAGAGGCTTACTACCTAATTCCAGAAATAGAATCTATATAAATATTTTTAAAACTACCTCAGGAGTGTATGGCAGTTTCCAATAGAGTAATGAAATAAAACTATCCACCCTGAATATCATTACCAGTGAAATACCTTTCAGGTTCACACAACAAAATTAACCTCCAAATGAAGTTAAGTTCCAAACAAGCTAAATAGGCAGGATCAAGTCATCAATAATAATAAATAAGCATTTATTAAGCACCTATCATGTACTCAACACTTTGCTAAGCACTGAAAAATGAAAGAAAGGCAAAAAAACCATTCCTCTTCATAAGGAGCTCCTAGTCCAATGAGGAAGACAATATGTAAATTACTATGTGCAGATGAGTCCCATACAGAATAAATTAGAAATAATCAGAAGAGGGAAGGCATTTGTATTTTTTTTTGTTACCCTTACCTTCCGTCTTAGAATCGATACCTAGCTGTTCCTTGGAATTAGTATTTACAGGGACTATTGAAGGTGAAATTTTTCTCAGGGAAAAGCCAAGGAAACTAGGAGGTAGAAATAAGGAAGGAGAACATTCAAGACATGGGAAACAGCTAGGGATAATGTCCGGAACTGGAGGATGGAGTCCCATGTGAAGAACGGCAAGAAGACAAGTGGATAAATGTAAAAATTGGCATTTTGATTTTAAAAAATCAATGACACAAGCATAGAGTAGAGGATGTGTGGCTAGACAGTGGAGGCTATAAAAAGCTCTTGTACTTTAAACAAATTGTGATAGATGAGTATAATAAAATACTACTGTTTGGTAAGAAGTGAAGGTAAAGATAATATCAGAGAAATATGGAGGGGGCAGATAGGTGGCTCAGTGGATAGAGAGCCAGACCCAGAGATGGGAGATGCTAGGTTCTAATTTGGCTCAGACACACTTCCTAGCTGTGTGACTTTGGGCAGGTTATTTAACCCCCATTGCTATACACAGTATTAATTCTAAGATGGAAGGCAAGGGTTTAAAAAAACAAAAAGCCAAGATATATGGAAAGTCAGGTCATGAGGCCAGCAAGATGGAGGACTTGACCCTTTTTCTGATCCTCACAACCTCTCAGACGTCTCCAAAATGGGAATTGCGAACAAGAGATAAAACAATTTCAGTTATCCCTACTCTTAGGCACCAAATGTAGGAACCCAAATTGAGCCAAATTTTCTGACTCCAGTCAAGATACTTTCTCTTCTACCTGGGTCCTAAGTTCAAATCCCAACTCTACCATTTACTACCTGCATGGCTTTATGTAAGACCTCTTAACCTCTCTGGGGTCTCAGTTGTATCACCTGTAAAGTGAGAGGATTGGATTCTAAAGTACCTTTCAACTCTAGATATAGTCAAGTCAATAAGCATTTATTTATTAAGTATGTTAGGAATTGTGTTAAGAGCTGGAAATACTATGAGCATAAAGAAAGATAATCCCTGCTTTCAAGGAGTTCACATTCTAATAAAGAAAGCTAACACAGAAAAGGAAGCTGAAAGGGGTGAAGGAAAGGTATTTCTGTTGGGGCATGATGAAGAAGGAGGCCTTAAGAGTCAATGAAGGGACAGCTAAGTATCACAGTGGAGAGAGCACCAGGTCTGGGTTCAAATCTGGCCTCAGACACTTCCTAACTGTGTGATCCTAAGCAAGTCATTTAACCTTGATTTCTAGCCCTCGCTACTCTTCTGTCTTAGAATTGATAGGTAATTGTTAAAAAAAAAAAAAAGGCAATGGAACAAAGAGAGGAATGAAAACAAAGAATGTTGATAGGCGTCAGGACCACTCTTAAAGGAGATGGTAACCATCCTGCTTTGGAGGGAATAGTAACTTATTTTTCTGTTGCTGAAGTTAGTGTAGGTACCTTACCAGTGGGAATCTATGATCCACTTGAACTTTTTGAATAAAGATGATCAAAACCTATTTAGTTTCCCATCAGAGGTTATAAATAGAATATTACAGAAGTTTACTAACCACTTCAAGTTCTATTTGTCAGGGTTCCTATATCCAAAGCAGATTTCAATTAGCCTGTAACTTAGAGCCAGAAGATCCATAAGGTTCAGAGAAGTTAGTTAAGTGACTTGCCCATGGTGACACAACTATTAAGGAGTGAGAGGCTGGATTTAAAACTAGGTCTTCTTTACTTTAGGTCTTTTAGAATCCATGTTTAGTACTACCCACCATAGCATAGCATCACTCATGAATCATTTGAATCACAAGAAAGATAACTGGAGCAAGCCCCACAAAATACATGTGGGCAAAGTGGTAAGAAAGGTGACTTCAAATCAGTTTATAAATATATACTCAGGGGGCAGCTGGGTAGCTCAGTGGATTGAGAGCCAGACCTAGAGACAGGAGGTCCTAGGTCTGAATCTGGCCCCAGACACTTCCTAGCTGTGTGACCTTGGGCAAGTCACTTAACCCTCACTACCTACCCCTTACCACTCTTCTGCCAATACTCAATATTGACTCCAAGGCAAATAAATAAATACATATTCAATCAGGGTGCTGTGGATAGAGCAGTGGGCTTGGAATCAGGGAAAACCATCTTATAAGAGTTCAAATCCAGCCTCAGACACTAGCTATATGACTCTGGGCAAGTCACTTAACCCTGCTTGCCTCAGTTCCTCCTCTGTAAAATGAGCCAGAGAAGGAAATGGCAAACCACCCCAGTATCTTTGCCAAGAAATCACAAATGGGGTCATGAAGAATTGGACACAAACTTAAATGACTCAACAGCAAATTCAGTTTGGGACTAAGAGAGACTTAGGGAAAGACTATGTAACTTAGGTTGTAAAACCCAGTGAGTACAGTTCAGGGAGAGATCCAAGGACATCCCTCTAGGAGGAAGAATACATAAATAACAGAATTTCCAAGACTGCCACAAGGAAAAGGAATAGAATAGAGGAGGGCTAGGCTGGACAAAACTTATCTGGGGTGAAGTTAGCAGCCAGGAATTCAGATAGTAGCTTCCTATTTTTCTCCTAATTATTCTTACCAACTAAATGCTGAAGTTAGTTGTTCCTACTTGCTGAAAGAATTTGAGGGCTGTCAATGCCCTCTAAATTTTGGTTACTCCATCCTAGTTATGTCTTCAAATTACACCTTTCCTGACATAGAAATACCTAGATTTTCTAATTAGAAATGAACTAAAATACAATCCAAGTAAGGCAGTATAGTATCTACATTAAGTGGTCTTCTGGGTGATTTTTGTGCCCAAATCAATCGTGGTCTCAAGGTTAGAGTGTAGACAAGAAAAGCCAAGTATCAGACCAGAGGGAGTTCAATCTTCCTCCTTAAAAGACTAAAGGGCCCTTCACATTACAATGTGGTCAATATTTGTTGGCATAAGGTTGATCAAAGAGATCCGTTTCTCCCACCTGTTCTACATTTAGACATGCATATTCCAACCTACCACCAATATACCACACAAATATGTACATGTACACCATACCTGGCACTATGTTTAGGATTCCTAAAATGTGTAATTGAGAGTAGATGATTGGTCAAATCCTTCCCACCAGGATTGTTCTGCAAAGGAGATTAGCCTGGGCATTCTCCTATACTCCTCAGAGAGGTGAAACCCCAGGCAGGAAGAGGACAAGAATCTCTGCTTATCCTTAACTTTTGTTCTCTTGTGTTTTCATCTCCCTTTGTCAGTATCAGCTTTTTAGGGGAAGCTTCAAGGCAGATCACTCCCCACTCCATTCATCCACATATAGGATCTAGGAACCACTTGATTCAATTATCCCTTCCTCCTAGGACTTTTCTCTTTTATCCTCTCTTCTTGGCAAGCAGCCCTTATGGCAACTACTCCTCTTCCTCCAAATTCCCCTGTCTACAAGGCACAAAGCTGCAAACTGCCTTCTCAGATTTAGTTTGAAGCTTGTTTTTAAAATATGCCAGTCATGCTAGCACAATGGTGGGTCAATGAACAAAGCCAACAGAAGCCAGTAATGGCACTTCATATTTCTCTAGTGCTTTTCTCCTTTAAAAAGCACTTATCCATTCGATATTCACAGTTACCTTGAGAAGTTGGCAGTGCAGATATCACTGTCTAATGGAAGTATGACACAGAGAAGTGAAGGCTTACAAAATCACACCACTAGCTGATGTCAGTGCCAGGACTAGAAGCCAAATTTCATTGTTTTCAGTCCAATGCATTTTCCATGAACCATATGACTTACCTTTGGTCATGTTGACAGAAAGTGTATCCTGAACTCAGGCATAACAGCTTAATTGAAAACACCTTTGTCACAACCTATATGATTGTAGATGTCCACTTATATGTAAGGAGTGGAGAGGAATCTTGCATAACTTGAAGAGTATGACAAAATGATGAGTGCTCACAGGTGAGGACTTCTGATTTGGCCACTAGACATTTATTGTTCAGTCAACTAGCAGTTATTGAGCCTATATGCTAAGTTCTATGAATACAAATACAAGTGCAAAAAAAAATTTGTCCCTCCCCACAAGAAACTATCATTCTAAAGGGGAAGTCATTAGTGAAAAGGAAGCTGAAAGCAGGACTGGGGGGAGGTCAAAGGTACCCAGCCCAAGGGCATAGTTCCCTTTTCCAGTCTCCTTTAAATTACAGGCACACAGGACAGGTAAAGAGTCCATTGTTTAGCTTGAGAAAGACCTTACTCAGAGATTTCCTGATTGATCTCTGTCCAGTGCTGGAATTCAGCCATTACCAGTCTCACTAAGAAGTACGTGATCTCTTCTAGTTACACTTTGCTTCTGACTCCACAGTCAAAGGCTAGTTTTCTTCTTAATCCTCAGGACAGTGATGGCAAACCTATGGTACAGGTGCCAAAAAGGGCACACAGAGCCCTCTCTGTGAGCATGCCTGTAGTCCCCCACCAGAGTTCATAACTAGAAAGCCAGAGGGACTCAGGGTGGAATTGTTTCCCTCCCCCTCTCCAAGCACCTGAGGACATTCCTCACTTCACTGACCCCTCTGCCTAGCAGCCCAATGTCTGGGATAAGGTGGGGGAGCAGGGTGAGGTAGGAGTGAGGGTAGGGTTGGGCATAGCACTCAGTCTGGGGGGATGGGGTCGGGTGATGATGGGGCCTAGCATTCCATCTCTAAAAGGTTCACCATCACTGTTCTAGGACGATTTCTGAGCACAACACTGTGCACATAGAGTTCAAGAAATATTTTTGTTAAATGAATTAGGAAACAATATTCTTTCAGTCTCATACTTAATATTTGATTTTTTTGTTTTTAACTTTTTTTATTTACTTGTTACATTAAAATTCCCATTATGTTATATAATGCTTTTTTGCTTTTGCTTGTTTCACTTTCATGGAGTCTTTCCATGTTTTTTTTAATTAACCTGCTCATTATTTCTTATGACAAAGTGGTATTTCATCATAATCATGTCACAATTCATTTGGCCAATCTCCAATTGATGGGCCTCCCTTCAGTCTCCTGTTCTTTGCCACCACAAAGTGAGCTATATTAGCTAATTTAATATATTAAATATTTTAGAACATATAGGCCATTTTCCTTTTTTCCTTGATCACCTTAGGGAGAAAAACCCAATAGTGGTGTTATTATATCAAAAAGTAAACAGTTTTATAGCTCTTTGGGCATAATTCCAGATTGCTTTCCAAAATTTTTGGATCATTTCACAATTCACATTGTTGAACTCCCAATGTGTCTCCTCCAACATTTGTCATTTGGGAGAGTAGCTAGGTGGCTCAGTGGCTTAAAAAAAATTGTTATTTTGCTCTTTTATCATTTTAGCCAATCTGATAAGTATGAAATAGCTCAGAGTTTTTTGATTTGCATTTTTCTGATCAATAATGGTCAATAATAATTTTTACATAGTTATATATAGTTTGGATGTCTTTATCCAAAAATTGTCTGTTCTTACCATTTGACCACTTATTAGTTGGAGAATGGTTTATATTCTTAATAAACTTGACAAAGTTCTTTATATATTTTAGATATGAGACTTCTTTCTGAGACACTGTCTATAAATTTTCCCTCATTTTTCCTTCTAATCTTGGCTACATTAGTTTTATATGTCTTCTTAAAATTTTTTAGCCCTCATCTTCCATCTTAGAAATACTGTGTGCTTTTCTAAGGTAAGGCTGGGCATTGGGAGTTCAGTGATTTGCCCAGAGTCACACAGCTAGGAAGTGTCCGAAGTCAAATTTGAACACAGGACCTCATGTCTCTAACCCTGGTTCTCAGTACACTGAGAGACCTCGCTGTGCTAGTTTTATATTCTTAATATGAATGTCCTCTATTGTTCTTTCCCTTAGATTTTCAACTCCGAGTTAAAATGAAACCCATGTAGAATCCTGAGGCCCAAACAGCATCAAGAACAAACAGCAGCAGTTTCTTTGTTTGATACTCACGGAAATCTCCCATATGATAGTGAAAAGTCTGAGGAATTGGGGTATAGGAGAAATCTCATTCTGCTATTTAGCATCTATTTGAGCTTGGACACATTACTTAAACTCCATGGCCTCGGTTACCTTTTCTATAAAATAAGGAAGTAGGAAATAGATGACCTCTGGGGTCCTTTTTGGCTATCATTCTATTATAGGACTCTTACTTTTATCATGTTTTTATATAGGTAAAATCTAGCTAAAATTTGCAGCAATGGCAACCTCTTCAAAAAAAAAAACAAAAAACAGAAAAAGACTTATGCAAAAGGGCAGCCTGAATCCTGATAGAGTTGAGAATGGGCAGGGTTAGGAAAAAGCATTACTGCCAGTCAACCAAAGAAATATCTCATCTCTAAATATGGAATAGCATCTTAAAATTGGAAGAGACCTCAGAAATCATTTACCATCTGCTTCCAGAAGCAAGAGTCCCTTGGACAATATCCCTAAGAAGTGATTATGAAGACTCCACTTGAATACTATCAAGGAACTTATATCCTGAGGCTCAGATTTAGAAGAGTTTTTAGAAGAGTTTTCAATTCAATTTTAGAAGAGTTCTCTCAATTTAATTCAACTCACATAAATGACTAGGTGGAAAGAATACTGTCTCTGGAGTGAAAAGATCTAGGTCTAAATCCTACCTCTGTTGACATGTGTGACCTTAGGCAAGTCACTTAACATCCTTTAGCCTCCATTTCTTATCTATAAAATGAGAGGGTTGGACTGGATGGTCTCTGAAGTCTCTTCAAGATCTAGACCACAGATTCCCAAAGTGGGCACTACTGCCCCCTGATGGGTGCTGCAGCGATCCAGGAGGGCTGTGATGGCCACAGGTTCATTTATCTTTCCTATTAATTGCTATTAAAATTTTTTTAGATTAATTTCCTGGGGGGCTAAGTAATATTTTTTCTGGAAAGGGGGCAGTAGACCAAAAGAGTTTGGGAACCACTGATCTAGACCTATGATTCTATGAACAACCACCCATTGGTCTATTCTCAGAGGCTAAGTAAACAAGTTTAATCCCTCTACCAAATTACAAACCTTTGTATAGATGCTCTTCGCAGTTTTTACAGGTTTTTCCTCTCCCTTCTCCCTGTCCTAAAGCAATTTTGTCTCCCATATCTTTTAAACTCGGGCATATTTGGGTACACACAGACAAAAAAAATTCATGGATCTATTTTAATACCAACTTCTTAAAATTTTTTAGCCCTTATCTTCCATCTTAGAATGTCTGCTTTCACCTTGGATATTTCAGACACATGGTCCCTCAGCAGCATGCAGCCTAGAAGAATGGAGCCTGGAACAATACCCGAGTGCTCTTAGTCAGGAATGCACTATAAAATGTTTAATAACTGGCTCTCTAATGGGCAAAAATGTGTATATTCATTACATACTTTAAAGTTGAATCTCCATTATCAACATTTTTTTCACCACTTTATTAAGTGTAGACAGTCAACTAAAGAAACAAACAAACAAATAAAAAATAAAACAAGCCTTGATTTGTAGCATTTCCCAGTTTCCAAGAGGTAAATACTCACATTGATAATTTAACAATGGGTTCTTCAAGCCCTTTCAAGCTGACTCATATCCCTGGCTCTATTCATATTGTTGCTTCATTCACCTTGCCTCTGTTCTTCATACCCAGACACCAAGACACAAATACATACACACACACACACACACACACACACACACACACACACACACTCATACACAGAGCCTAACTAGTATTTCTTCTTTTGTTTAACTGTTCAAGCCACTCTCTTTTGTTCTTTCCCCCATAACCTATGACACATCAGCATATCTAAACACACACATTCACATAATATATACACAGATGGTGGTTCCTATCTACAGCAAAACGGATTTTCCATATCATACAGATGACAACAAAAAGAGGGTTATTCCTTATCCAGAGAAATTAGGGGAGGAAGAGAATTTCAGGCTAGGAATGGCATTTTCACTTAGCTGTGCATGTGCTGTCTGTGGCTATCTATACAATAACTGGGGTAGAGAAAATAGTACCAAACAGATCTCCAGTCTAAAGGACAATCACTAATGAAATGTGCTGTCTGGGGAGGAGGAAATGGTGTGTGAGAAAACACAAAGGCTTCATCAGATGTTTCATTTGATGCCAGAGTCTTAGCTGTTCAAGACATACTGCTGAGAACCATATGCTCCCTTTGGGTTTTATCTGAATATGGTTTTGTGTTGTAGCATTAGGGAATGAGAATGATAGGAAGAGAGCTAAAAATGAACAAACCAGAGTTCAGAACTTTGAAATCCAGTTGTTCTGTCCTGCCACTAGGAAGTGGGAAGTTAATGGCCAGCTGCTGTAACCAGTCCCAGGAGAACCACAATGGGGTCCCTTACTCAGTGGTTCTTGAAAGCTATTTGAAGTTGAGGGAGGGGGCAGGAATGTGCCAACTGGGAGTAGAGATAAAATAGAATTGAAGCAACAACTCACAATTAGAGAGAAGAGAGATTCGAGCCAGAAGTATAGAATGGAGCTGATGGAAATGCCAATGGCTATGAATGATGGGGGAGGCAGCTGGAAAAGGGGCTAAGGGCATAGAAAGAGTCAAGAGAAAGAAAGTGTTGGAAATGCCAAAAGTTCATGTGTCATCACTTGGAATTTTGTGAGATGTCAGGTAATTTGCCACATGGTGCAACTATGGTAGGGAAGAGGAAATGGTCAGTAGATGCTGGCTTTGACCCATTGGACCTTAAAGGGATTGAGCAGTCAAAAATAGGCATGCAGAATACAGAGCCACCTCAATGAATGAAAAGAAATATATTCTGATAATATTCTTCAACAGAAATGCTACTACCACCAATTGATCCAGGCCTCTTGCTGCTCAAGAAACTGAGTCCTAGGGTGGCTGATTAACTTGTATGAGGGTCCCATAATTTGTTGTCGTTCCATCATTTTTCAGTAGTGTCTGACTCCTTGTGATCCTATATGGGGGTTTTCTTGGCAAAAATACTGGAGTCCTCCTCCAGCTCATTTTACAGATGAGAAAACTGAGGCAAACAGGGTTAAGTGACTTGCCCAGGTTATCCCACAGCCAGTAAGTGTCTGAAGGCCAGATTTGAACTCAGGAAGATGAGTCTTTCTGACTCTAGGCCCTGTACTCAAAAGAGATAGAAAGAAGAAAGATGGCCCAGTCTTGGCTCTCTCTCAGTTTATACTCTACGTAAGTGTGAAGAGTGAATCAAACTTTCTTTGTCTATCAATCAGCAACTTTACCATAATCAATCAAAAACTTAAGCACCCCTAATTAACATTAAGCAAGAGAATTCACAAGTCATTAGAGTAAGTTCACACTTCCAAAGGCTACTGCCACCCACCTCGGGCAGTGCTAGGCACATTGAAAGTCTGTAATATGTTCCTGTAAAGTAGAGGAAGGGACAGGAAGTGACATGGGTTTAGGGTAGGGACACCATGATTCACCAAAAACTACTGAGAAAACTGGAAGACAGTTTTGTAGAAATCATTTTAGGCCCAACATCTCAAACCATATAATATAATGAACTCCAATAAATATATGACCTAGATATAAAAGGTCACATAATAAACAAATTAGAAAAATATTGAGAGGTATAGCTAGGTGACTCAGGGGATTGAGAGCCAGGCTTAGAGATGGGAAGTCCTGAGTTTATATCTGACCTCTGTAAAAATACAGGTATATTTATTGAGGGTTTGATGTTTTAAGAGTGACAGACCTGGTGTGAATGTCTGTCAACTCCCTTCTCAATACTCTACTTTTACTAAAGACAACAGAGGAGGTTTCTCCGGAATGGTGGATGTCCAGAGAACAGGAGCCATCTCTGGATGCTAAAGGGAAGGCTTTCCTATTTAGAGAGGTGGGTGGTAATGCTGGTGGATCAAGCTCGGACCCTCTCCCTACAGAAACCTCCCCATGGCCAATGACAGCATCGCAAGGGGTCTCACTCAAAATGGAGTCTGAGCAAAGCAGCTGCTCAAACCTCTTTCACCCCTTGCCTCGTGTAATGACTTCTCCTTGATCTGACTGTGAATTGGTTTATTCTGTAGATGAACAAGGCAGCTGGAGAAGGGAGAAAGTAGAGGAATCAAGCAGGGATAGGTTTGAGGGAAGAGGAGACCCTATGTGGAGTTCCTTGTTTTCTTCAGCTGAGCCAAGATGGCTCCACTTCAACTTAACTATCCTCTTATTATATAATTAAAGTCTCTCTCCTACCTTAACCAGTGGCAAGTGTCCTTCTTTGGAAGGTCAAGGGAAGGAAAGGATCTTCAGGGGGACTCCCTGAAGTTCAGCCCCTTCTTGGCCGCTGTAGTTGCTTGTTCTTCCTCTTTATGGAGGTTCTCAAACAACAGGAACCTTCTTTCTCTTCTGGGCAAGGGAAAATGGAGGCAAGGCTTTTCCACAGTTGGGAATCTAGAGCTCTAGGACTTTGGTCCTCACTCAACAGATTTCAGAGGGCAAAGACCTTTCCATTAACAGTTTTTTCCCACAATCCCCTTCTCTCACTCCAACTGTCACTGCCCCTCCCATTACATTCCAACAGGCTGTCTGCTTCTTGTCAGTGGGCTGAAAAGCCAAAAACTTCATTCAGTTTTCCTTTCCATACCTCAGATATTTCCTAGCTATGTGATCTAGTTCAAGTCACTTATCCCCAATTGCTTAGCCCTTATTTCTTTTCTGCCATGGAACTAATATCTATTCTAAGAAAAAGGTTTGGGTTTAAGAGAAAAAAGGTCATGGAAGGAAATTTCTTTCATAATTATGAATGGGGAAGAGTTCTTTCCCCCCAAAAGGGGTAGAAAATAACACAAAAGATAAGAGATAATTTTAATTACATAAAATTAGAATGCTTTGGTATAGAAAAAAACAATGAAACTAAAATAAGAAGGGAAATAATTAACTGATTACCAATCTTTGTAGCAAACTTCTGTGATAAAAATGTGATATCCAAGATACATAGGAAACTCATTCAAATACATGAGAACAAGAATAATTCCCTACTAGAGAGATGATTAAAGGATATGAATAGGTAGTACTCAAAAGAAGAAAAATAAACTATCAACAATTATAGGAGAAAAATCTCCAAATAAGAGAAAGGAAAATTATAACAACTCAGAAGTTCTATATTACACTCATTAGAGTGACAAAGATGTCCAAAAAGGAAAATAGCAATTATTAGACTAGGACTATGTTGGCGAACCTATAGCACATGTGCCAGAGGAGCCACTCAGAGCCTTCTCAGAGCACACAAACTGTAGCCTGTAAAAACAGGATTTGTGCAAGGGGAATGGGACAAAAGGAGACAAAAGAAGGCTGTTGCTGACAGTTGCTGACAGTTGAGACCAGAGGGAATTCTGGGAGATTCTCCAGAGAAGAGAGGGAGAGGAGAGGTCTTTGGGTAGAGGACTAGGAGGAGAAAGGAGGAGGACATCCCAGCTCAGATCCAGTCCTGAGGGTTTACTGAGGATCTTTCTTTGGAAATTGAAACCCTGATTCCCTGGTTGAAGCCATCCATCACATCTCAACCATCAAGACTTCAATCATTGAGTCAGCCAAGTTTTTGTACTCCATTTTGGGAGCAATCTCTTAGTCTCCTTCACCCATTACCCAACCTTGCTGAGAGACCCCCTTTCAGTCCAAACTTACAATTATAGGAAAAGATAGAAATAGAAAATAGAAATAGAAACAGGAGAAGAGGGGAGGGGAGAAGCTTAGAAGTGGGAACCATTGACTTTCCCACTTAAGTGATGGACCCCATAGGAATAGCAAAGAGGGCACCCCAAAGTCCCTCTGCCCTTCACCCCTTTCCCCAATCCCTGAATTGCAAATAATAAAAGCCATTCATCAGTCAGATAGTGTTCCAGAGTGCCTGAGTGACAACAAGGGAGAGGGGAACCACAGCTTGGTCTGGCTGCCTCCATCTTGAAACTGGACTACCTGCTGTGAATTTAACTGATGGGGGGAGGTTTGTGTGAACCCCATCCTTATTCGGGATTGGATTGGGATACCACATACCTCTTCTTACAGGGAAGCCTCACCCCCAACTACTGTGGGGCAGCACAACCATCCAGGTCACCCATTTTCAGGGTAACACCCCCTGAAAGTCTCCCAGTGTAGATTCGGCCCCAGGGGAGTCCTGGAATAGAGACTCACTATGTAGACTCTCTCTCTCTCTCCTCTATCAAACATTGGTTACAGGCTCTCATTATTCTTATAAGCCCCAACACAGAGTTCACAGGCTGCTCCCTTCCCTCTCTCCACACAGTTTGCAGTTTGGGCACTCAGTCTTTAAAAGGTTTGCCATCACAAACCTAGAACAATGAGAGGATAGGAACTCTAATACACTGTTAGTGGAGCTAAGAATTAGTCTAACCATTCTGGAAAGTAATTTGAACTCTACCCAATCACTAAACTGTGTTTCAGAAATTTTACCACTAGGCATTTATATGTGTGTGTGTGTGTGTGTGTCTGTGTGTATAGATGTGTGTGTGTAATATGTATATTATACATATTCACATATATATAAAGAAGTCAAAGAAAGAGAAAAGATTTATATGTACAAATATATTCATAGCAACACTTTTTGTGATAGCAAAAGAGGTAGACATGAATAAAGAGACCATCCATTGGGGAATGACTAAAAACAAATTACAGTATGTGAATGAATGAAATATTATATTACCATAATGTGTAAATGGAATTAGCTCTGGCCCATTCATAGTCAAAACTCTACTTACCCTAGGCATCTAGATTATATCATCCCCACCTCCCTCAGTGGGGAGGGGGAGATGAGTTACCCACACATGACAATAAGTAACAAATCAAGAACAAGGGACTGCCCTTAGGGCAGTCCAAATCAGTGTAGAAGCTGCCATTTGTCCACTTGAATTAGAGGTGGACCCACAGGAAGTGAGGAGAGACACTATCTCTTCAAGTATGTTGGTTACTTCCTGTTGGAGTAGTTCCCGCTTTGAACTTGCTGCTGAAGGTTCTTGGGTGAGACCTCAGACTGCTTCCACTCTGAATCGTCATGTGGGTAAGTTAGGCTGACTTCCTTGGCCTACCTTGGCGTTTCCAAACTCTGCCTTAAGTAGGCTATTTACCTCTCTGATTGCTATGGTCTTGTGGCTTGTAGCCTAGTTTAATTAGCCTTTTAACCCTCTCTCTCCAACCAGGCCTCTGCAGGCCTGGACTAGCCTCTCCCTCTCTCTATTTCCCTACCTTTTACCTTCGTAATTGTAAATAAACTACCTTAAATCCGATACTTACTTGGGTCTATTTAATTATGGAATCAATCTGAATTATTGATTCCTGGCGGCCACACTCTAAATATATATATATATATCTATAAAATACCTAAAATCTCCCTCTTACAATAAGAAATGGCAAAATAGAGAAATTTGGGAAGACTTAAATGAATTGGGGCAGAATGAATTGAAAGGGAAGATGACATATACATTGAGTACAATATTATATAGAAAAAACACCTTATAAGACTAATAACTCTGACAAACTACAAATCCAAAGGACTGATGATGATGAAGTATGCTTTCCACATCTTGACAGAGGTGATGGAACAGAAGCATAGAATGAGACATACTTTTTTCTTAGTCATGTTCAATGTATAAATTTGCTTTTCTTTGGTATGATTAATTATTACAAAGAAGGGTTTCTTGGGAAAGGAGGAATAGATTAAAGGAGTAAGGGAGGCTATTGATAGTGATGCCAAAAAAGAGAGAAGAGTATCAAAGAAGCATTTTTAAAATGTACTGAAAAGAACAAAGACAAGCAGGATAGCTTAGGAATTAACATGCTGAATTTGTTATATTCTTTTAAAAAGGTGTGTTTGCTGACATACAGTTTCATACATGATATTCTTTTCTCAGACTTATAGTTGGGGGACTGGCACTGTCTCATTTTCCTCAACTGCCATCATCACTGATTGAAAAGAATTTGGCACAGACACCTCCATGATCAGACCTACTGTTCCCAGAGGATATTGTTGACCAGAGTTCTTACTGATGAAAAAGAAGTGACTCACAATCTAGAAGGATCAATACATTCCATGCTTCAGACCTTCCATAAATCCCACCCTCATCCTTACTTTGGTAAAGTAGTAGAGAAGGATGACAAGGGAGTAAGAAACTTAATTTTGCAGTAAGTTCCTAAGAGGATGGACATTGTGCTAGAAGGGACCTTCAAGGCCGTCTTAATTGCTCTCTATCTCATTTTATAGTTAAGGGTACCTCATTTTATAGTTAAGGGTACTGAGGCCCAGAGACATCAGAGCTGGGTTTTGAACCCAGATCCTTGTGACTTCCAAATATAATTCTCTTTCCACTACTCTACCTTGACTGCCTGAAAGAGAACTGTCGATTTTTCCAGGAGCATCTTCCTAGTTGTAAAAGAAGTGCACCTTTGCAAGTTACAGCTAGAGCGATCTGACTAATAACATCTCTGCCTCGCTTACCACAACGTGTTCTTTCTGCAAGGCTTATGATTTTATTCAGAATTCTGAAGACATGTTGGCCACTTCCGAAGAACTCATTACAGACTCAATAATTATCTTCTTCACTTAAATATCCTTTACATTCCTTAGGGAAAAGAATATACTCTCTATGTAATTTTCAAACCTCAGATCTGGAGAGGCCAAAACACAAAACCTAATCTTTTGTGTTTAGAAGATCCATATCAGATGGTGGGGATGGTAAAGGGGAAGCTTTTAAAACCCCAAAGTTATCTCAGAGTCTATAGATAGATAACTGTGTCCATTCTTTCTCCTAAAATAGAAATCTTTCCTTTGAGTCACTCCAACTGTTTAAAACCATTGCCCTGGACCAGAGAGCTTTTCAAGTGCATGCATTGTAGAATGTAGGAGGGGTGATAACCATAGAATGCACTTTGTATGAACTTTAAAGTCATTTCAGTTCCAGCTTTTATTATCAATTTTTTTTCCTTGTAATTTTCAATATGTTCCTATTCTATTCAGGGAATAATTGAGGAGGTGATAGGCAGTTAAAATTAAGACCTACCACTTCCCACATAAAATGTGTAAATATTGCAATACAGCTTGCATTTTAAAAGCAGCAACTTCCAATCCTCTAAGTCTTCTCAGAAAAGTCAGACATTTGTTTAACCACTGGGAAGTTTTCTATTTTCACCAATGGAATTACTTTCCTATTTCGGTTCCACATTAACTTGGATTTTTATTGTGCTCTTCCTATGAGGAATTAAGCAAATTAGAGTTGGATCTGGCTCAAGACCATCTAAGTATCCCCTCCCCCTCTTTAATCTGGTTAATTTGTCTCCTGGGTTTGTGAATGAAAGGTATAATCCTCCGTGTATCCACACTTCTAAATCTGATGGACTTTACTCAATTTTCATCCTCCTTGACCTCTCTGAAATTTTTGACATGGCATAGAAAAGTTGGAGAATTGATATCTCTTTTACTCTTTAGGACTTTTTCTTTGACTTTTTTAGTTAGTTCCTTCTTCAAGAATTCATCAAGAGGTCAAAGGACAGAGAGGATTTAGCTCCTCCTCCCCTTACGCCCAAAGAATAATTGGTGGCAATTTGTATCAAAAACATATGGCAGAAGTAGACATATTCTAGTGTAAGTCCTAGAAAGAGAGATCCAGAGAGGTGACATTGTTAGAAATATTCTCCCAGAAAATGTAAGAAATAGGAAAAGCCAAGAATGATAATGATGGCTGGAAGGTAGTGGGGGGGGGGGGAAGGGAGGGGAGAGGAATTTGGATACAGTGTCTCCTTTACTGCTTATAGTAGATCGGGCAAGTGTGCAAGGATAACTGCTAGAGACAGATGTAAAAAAAAAAATCTCTATTTAATAACTATGAAATGTTAACAAAGGGTAAAGAAGGTAAACAAAGATTATGAGGATTAGGATTCCCTAATCTAAAAGAAGGCTAAGCTTTTACCTACTTCCCTCTAGTTCACAAGTACTTGCTTCTTGCTCAGGTCACCCCAAGCCTTCTTATCACTCCTTAATCTATACTAATTCCCAGATCTATTCTAAATACACTATGCTAAATTACAATCCTCTTATTTATAATGAAGTTTACTGTCTCTGTTAATTTCTCTCAGCTTTGAATCAGTCTCTCTGCCAACTGCCAGCCCTTCTGGGCCTAGCTACGCTTTTCAGCCTAAGCAGGCTTCTGAGCCTACACAGGCCTCAAAAATGGCTGCCTCTCTTTCCAGCCACACAGAAGCAAAACACAATCTCTTTCAGCTTTTAACCAGTTCAGTTATTTACTTACTCTGCCCACTGCCAGCCCTTTCTGGCCTAGTTAAGCCTTTCAGCCTAAACAGGCTGCAAAATGGCTTGGCCCTCTCAGCCACCACGCAAAGGAAAAACAATTTCTTTCTTTCTTCTTGCTGTTAATTTCTCCCACAAACTTATTACAGAAATTCTAACCTTTCTCCTCCTTCACCTACCACTGGGTTTTTACCGTGTTCCAGGGAAGAGAAAACACCAGCCTTCTCCTAGGGGGAAAAACCTCCAAGAGGCCATTGGCAATTGGAAAACCCAACTGACACACCACTACCCAGAATTCCAAAGGGCATCCTTCCCAAGATTCTCTCTGGCCTTAAAGAGACCTTACCCACTATTCTTTACCATTAGCTCTATGGTTTAATTAATTCTAATCACATTCTTGATTTACAAGATGGTAGCAACAAGGACACCAAGAGATTTCTTGAAGAAACATGCTATGGTCTAGACCAGTGATGGGCAAACTATGGCCCGCAGGCCAGATGTGGCCCCCTGAAATGCTCTATCTGGCTGTGTGACATTATTCCTAATCTGACGAATACAATGAGTAGGATACAATACAATGAGATTTCGAAAGAGTTGCCTTAGAAAACAGACTGACAGATGAGCATTTCCTTTCCTTTGGCTCCCTCTTTAAAAAGTTTGCCCATCTTTGGTCTATCCAAAATGGTCTTCTTACTGTTCCTCCATACATAGTTCCTCCATCCATCTTCCATTTTTGTACCTTTACATTGTCTTTCTCCCACTCCTGAAATACATTCCCTCCTCACTTTTCACTTCTGGAATAACATGTCCTTCAAGGCTCAGTCAAGTATCACCTACATGAAAACTTTCCTGACTCCTCCAACTGGAAGTATCACTCCTCATCCCTCAAATTACCTCAGATGTATTTTGAAAATATTGTATACATACCTATTCATGTTCCTTATGGGTCCTTTTCCTCAAAAGCAAGAACTGTTTCATATTTGCCTCTACATTCTCAGTACCTAGAATTTACTAGGTGCTTAATAAATATTTATTTATCTATTAAATTCATGGTAGAAACAGGAATGTGTATGCCTACTTGTCCTAAAAGAGAAGAAAGTATCTACTTTGGAAGTTGCCTTATAAGCAAGTCCAGGTTCAAGAGTTCTTGAGTTTAAAAGTTGTGGAACTAGACTTTTTATAGAAAGAAGAAAAAGAATGGTCCTTAGAGAAAGAAGACAGTCCACATAGCTCATGGGAAGCATCCTACTAGGGGAATAGAGCTAATGAGTCTCTTGGACAATGAAATCATAATTGAAAATGGAATTGCTTGTTTGGTGACCAACTTGTTTAAAAGCCTTTAAAGTATGTTTACCCTCTTGGAAAAATCTAAACTGCAAAATTTCACTGTGAGTCTGAAAGGGACTAGGTGTGATAATTTTGTAAGAAAGAAAATTTCACTGTATTTTCACTGTATGTTTCTCCAATAATAATTCCAAGTTCAGAACCCCTCTGGAGGGCAACTGATGGGCTGAAGGTGGAGGTGTGCTTTGTAGATTTCTTTTATAACTGATATCCTGTGAGTATTTAGCACCTTATATATTTTCTGTACTTAAATAAAGGCTGTCCCATCTGCTGTCTACTTTTTACCTCAAGTGCCTGCATGGAAATGTACTTGCTGCTCACATTTGGAGACTCCTAGAAATGAGCATGTGATATTAGATTTGCTAAATTAACAACAGGTCAAGGGGAATGAGGAAAAGTAAGAAAATGGCCTTTGAAAGACCTTGGGCTGGCAGTTACACATGCAATGCATTTTGCAAACCTTATTAGCTCATGCTCACTGACTAACTGTACTCCATGCAAAATATTCCATCTCTTGCCTCCGTATCCTTGCTTCATCACTTCCTTGTGCCTGTGATGCTGTCCCTTTTCATTTCTGCTTCTTAGAACACGTACCTTTCTTTAAAGTTCAGTTCAGGTATCATCTCATACAAGAAACATTTTGCTGATCCAACCATCTCACATGTTAGTCCTTTTCACTCTCCCCGCCAATTATTTGGTATTTATTTTATATATTCTTTTATTTATTTACTTGTGTAAATGTAGTATCTCTCTAGAAGAGTTACACTTCTTGTGCCTCGTGGGCAAGGATTCACATAATACAGTATTTTGCACATATTACATGCTTAAGAAATACTTGCCATGGGGGCAGCTGGGTAGCTCAGTGGATTGAGAGCCAGGCCTAGAGACAGGAGGTCCTAGGTTCAAATCCGACCTCAGACACTTCCCAGCTGTGTGACCCTGGGCAAGTCACTTGACCCCCATTGCCTACCCTTACCAATCTTCCACCTATAAGTCAATACACAGAAGTTAAGGGTTTAAAATTTAAAAAAAAAATACTTGCCTAATTGAAGTGAAGCAGCAGAGCACCTTCTTTGTTGTGTGCAACCTAAAGAATTAAATTTCTTAAGACAACATTTCCCCTGAGCCAAGCTTCCAAGGCTTCAGGGAAGAAGAACAATTACCACCTTCAAAAAAAAAATGAGGCAGCTCATATGGCACAGTGGATAGAGTGCCAGGCCTGTAGTCAGGAAGATTCATTTTCCTGAGTTCCTGAGTTCAAAGAGCCTCAGCCACTTACTAGCTCCATGATCTTGGGCAAGTCACTTAACCCTATTAGCCTCAGTTTTCACATCTGTCAAATGAGCTAGAGAAGAAAATAAACCACTCCCTTGTCTCTGCCAAGAAAACCCTAAATGGGATCACAAAGAGTGAGACACAACTAGAAAACAATAGAACATAATCATCATTGCACATTAATTTTATGTAAGGGGTATAACAATGTCTATTAAAGAAACAGGAAGCAGAAAAAGGAGATATTCGCAATGAATAAGTTGGACATGCTAAAGTCAGCAGAGAGCTTAAAAATATTTTTCTCCTTTTCTTAAAGGTCTGCTGTTCTTCCTCCTTCAAATAGACATATGTCTATCATGTATCTTGCCCTCTAAATTCTATAATCAAGACAAGGCTCATTAGGGAGGAAACTAATAAAGAGACAATGATTATAAAGACAAAATGTACTCTACAGGCAAATATACTTTTCCTCATTTGAATAATCAATCATTTTTCAAAATCATTTTCATAACCAGTAAAAGGCTTAATTTATTTGAAGACAAAATGGCAAGAATGAGGGGATGAAGTCCCACAGGGCTTTAGAATGAAGAAATTGTTTTAATGTTCTGTCCTCTCAAATGACCTAATTAAAGCTTTTAGACATGATAAGCTTTCATTTCCCCTTTCTTGTTTCCGGCCAGGCTTTTGCAGTGTGGGAGTGATTCCAATGGGTTAGAAAATCCTTCCGATCTTTTTAAGATGATTTTCATCTTTTTCCTTCTTTCTCTGATCTTTCATGCTTTCTTTTAGATCTGTTTTTTTTTTCAGATTAACCTCAGCGTTCTCTTGCTTCTAAGATTGGCTTTTTGTAGACATGTTTCTTTCTTCCCTTCATCTGTCTATTTCTGTAAACTTTCAGCACTTGACCAGAGTCGATTGTGGACTTGATAAATCATTTTTTTTTTACTAAAAAATGGTGGTTCTGGAGTATTTTATTGTATGGTGTATAATAGTGTAAGATAGAAGTTGGCAAGGTATTTTTGTCCCAGTTGTTGCCTTCACTGACTTTTACTTAGGCTGGACTATTGCAATAACTTTTTAAGAGGTCTCCCTCTACTGCCAGTCTCTCTCCTCTCTGAGATACACACACATACATATACATATATAGCTATTAAACATTTTTCTTCAGCACAAATGTAGCCATGTCATCTCTAGGATAAAACTCCAACTCCTGAGCTGGGCATCTATAGTCCTTTGCAATCTGATGCCAGTTTACTTTTTCATGCTTCTTTCACATGATTTGCCCTCAAACACTCCACATTATAGCCAGTAATGATTCTAAGATGAAAGGTAAGAATTTTTTAAAAACCCATTCATATGAGGCAGCTAGATGTCTCAGTGGATAGAGAGTCAGATCTGGAGGTAGGAAATCCTAGGTTCAAATCTAGCCTCAGACATCTTCCTATCTATGTCATCCTGGCTAAGTAACTTAATCCACATTGCCCAGCCCTTAACTCTCTTCTGCCTTGAAACATACTCAGCATTGATTCTAAGACAGAAAGTAAGGGTTTTTTAAAAAAAAGAATGCGAGGTCCTTGAGAACAGGAACTATTTGGTTTTTATGTTTTTATTGTCTTCAAAGCTTAGCACAGAGCTTGGTGTACAGTATGTGCTTAATAAGTACTTTTTCATTCTTCATTTATTAATGATTTTGCCACCTGCCATATTGTAGGAAAATATAAGTAAAGTAATGGGGTCACCAGGGATATTACAATAAACTAAGTGGTTTGTGGGAACACACTCTAGAATTGATTTATGAGAGACTGAACCAGGGTGAAGAGAGCAGACTTTACTGGATTTCCACAGGAATGGCAGTTGATCTTAACTGTCACCCAGCTTCCACTAGACCAGAGTATAGTAACAGGCTAACAAGGTATAAGGGACTTAACAACTTTAATTATGTTAGACTAAAAGGTGGGAAAGGATTTCTATACTTAAAATCTAAAGGATAAAACCACAGGGCAATGGGAGGACTTATTCTACTCTTATCTAAGTGATCTAAACTAACAGGGCCCAAAGAGCTATAAATGGAGTCTCTGGGTTTCTGCCTCAAACCTGGAACCTGCCAGGCTTGAGTACAGCTAGGGCTTTGTGGCTTTGGGATTCTCACTGCAATCCACTGATGATCTCTGGATGCCAGGAGCTAAAGTTGTCTCAGGAACCAAGTAGTAAGGTTTTGCTTGAAGCACTGTCCTCCAGTACTCAAACTTCACCTCTTCTCTTGGCTCTGTAGATCTTGTCCTTTTTCTAGATGCCACACCACACAGGATCCCGGGGGAAAACAGGATGCAGGGTGTCCTTTGCTCTGAGGTCTCCCAGGCTGGCAACAGTTTTTGCCTACCACTAATGGAGTCCACACTCAGGGCACAGACAGACTTCCTCCTCCCTCATTCCATCATCGAATTCCCAGCTCCAGCTCCTTCCTGCTAGGTACAATTTAATTCCTAATAACTAGCTAATCTCATCTTACTCATAACAATATCTATCGTTGCAACCTTCTATGAAGATTAGTCAGTTGGCCCCCTTAATTTATACAAGTTGAAGAAATCTCTACCAGTCAGGTTTTCCCCACATGTGGTCAAACAGTTCCACAAGTCCAACATCAATAAATAAGTTGGAGCCATCTCAAACCAGCTCAAGAACTGAGTGTTAAATTTTCATAGCAAGTATGTATTTATACTTGAGAAATCAGCAAATGCTACAAATTAGGGCTTGACTTATTGTTTTGGTAACCATCTATTTCGACATCAGATTTTCTATTTAAGTCTAGTCTTTTCTTCAAGAATGCTTGGAAATCTTCTCTTCCATTAAAAAGCCATACTTTGCCCTGAAAGAATATAGTCAGTTTTGATGGGTAGGTTATTCTTGGTTGTAAACCCAATTTTTTTGCTTTCCAGAATATCATATTCCAAGTCTTCTACTCCTTCAATGTGAAAGCAGCCAGATCTTGTATAATTCTGACTGAACTCCATATTTGAATTGTTTTGTTTTGTTTTTTTGGCTGCATGGAGTATTTTCTCCTTGGCTTGGCAGTTCTTAAACTTGGCTATAACATCCCTGGGAGTTGTCATTTGAAGATTTATTGCAGGAAGTGGTCTGTAGATTCTTTAAATTTCTATTTTATCCTCTTGTTCAAGCATATCAGGGCAGTTTTCTTGGATAATTTCTTATAATATGATGTCTAGGTTTGTTTTTTTTTTTTTTGGTCATGACTTTCAGATAGTCCAATGATTCTTAAATTGTCTCTACTGGTCTATTTTCCAAGTCAGTTGTTTTTGCAATGAAGTATTTCATATTTTCTTCTATTTTTTTCATTCTTTTGATTTTGTTTTATTGTTTCTTGATTTCTCGTAAAGTCATTAGCTTCTATTTGCCCAATTCTAATTTGTAAAGTCTGAATTTCTTCTGTGACCTTTTGTTCCTCCTTTTCTATTTGTTCCATTCTATTTTTCATAGAACTCTTTTCTTCATTGGATTTTTTTGCCTCTTTTTCCAGTAGGTCAATTCTGTGTTTTAAAAAATTCTTTTCTTCATTAGATTTTTGTGCCTCTTTTTCCAGTTGACCAATTTTGCTTTTTAAGCTTTTTTTTGCATTCGTTTGTTTCTTTTTCTGATTTTTCTTCTACCTGCCTTATTTGACTTTTGAATTGAGTTCTTCTATGGCTTGAAACCAATTTTGGTTTTTTTCTTTGAATTTTTGTGTGTGATTGCTTGGATCTCACCATCTCCTATTGATTCTTTGTTTCCTTCTTTGTTTGGGAGGATTGTCAGAGTGGTATCATTGCTATTAAGCTGCCATCTTGGCTCTGCCCCTCCATTTTAGTAATCTTCTAAACTTAAGAAAGTTATGGAGAAAAAGTTAAAAATGTAGATTGAACTTAAAAATATGACACGTACTTTTTCTTCTTGGAGAATAGGTGTCAGTTATCTACTATCATGTCACTACTACAGAGTCCTATAAAAGACAGTACATTACAGTGAGAAGAGATCCAATTTGTCTTATTCATTAAATGATCTCTGGCATCTCTTCTAGTGCTAAATCTATAAGCCTTTGATCTTATGGATAAAGAAAATGAAAACAATAGAAGGTAATAATTTAACAAATTATTTAGGGGAAATTGCTTCTCTCCCACCCCAACCCCAAGTAATAGAATGAATAGATTTTTACGTTGGAGAATAGGGATAGGGGTACATGGGGAAAGATTTCGCAGACATTCTGGCATGGACATGACCCTGTAGGGATTTATGAGTAATGCTACTGAAATTCTTAGGATTACTATGAAAGGCAACCAAATGAAATCAGAATAGAAAAATAATATAAAGCTTTAAAGCATCAGGAATAGATTTCAGCAGAGAGGCTACTAACCTGTTTTAATAAAATTCTTCCCATTACCCACCCCTACTACATCCCACTGTTTGTGAGGGATAGCAACCCACTCTACCAAGACCTAACATCGAGTCTATACCTTGAAGGCACTGCAAGTATTAAGCATGGCCTTTTCATTTCATTATAGCCTTTCACTTTTCCAAGGGCATTTCTTACTTGGCTCATTTTGCAACCAGTTTCCCATTTCCTTCTGCAAAACCTAGTGCCCTATATTTTCAAATAATATCACAATGCACCAGGACTCAAGATTATGAGAAAAGACTAATTCCCACTAGGTCTTGTCTATATTTAGTAATTTTGAATATTGCGAATAGAGAATGATCTTGCCTTTGTACATTTAAGCTCTAAGACCTGCCTGCTCTGAGATAAATTCAACATTATTCCAAAGACTTGGAGTATTCTGGTGAACTAACCCAAAGCTCTGAGGACCCAGACACATGCTTTTCTTTTCTTCTTCCCCCACTCTCCTTTTTCAGAAAATGAAGCTGGGTCTTAAAGTACATGTGCCATTTGCTCTTATTATTTATTGTTCTTTCTTTGCATTCCTAGAATAAATCTGGAGATTCAGTATGATCCAAACATCTAAGTCGCAATTCACTGAGTTATGTTTGCTTAAATAACAGCATTTCGCAGATGGCTCTTTCTAGCTTCAGGTCAAAATACATGAAACCAAAGAGTGAGCAGTGTTCAGAAATTAATGGAGCATTGCTGGGTGTGTAAGCAGAATAAAATTATAAGAAGTAGTCTGTTTCAATGTAAGCCCTAGGACTAGAGACCAGGGGAGGAAGACCAGTTTTTAGGTGATTTGTTAGGAATTTGTAGAGAAAGTGGCTCCTGACTCATATTGATAATAAAGGCCATGTAGAAATAGAAAAGAGAATATATGGTGGTGTGTCATGTTTGTATGTATCTCTGTCTCTGTTTGTGTCTGTGTGTGTGTTCATGCCCAAGTGAAACATAAGTACAGAGTAAAGAGCAATGAATTTGGAGTCAGGGATCCCAGAATCAAATCCCACCTCTGCTATTTGCAAACCTGTATGACCTTGGACAGGACAGCTAAGTGGTACAATAGCTAGAATGCCAGACCTGAAGTCAGGGAGGTTCATCTTCATGAGTTCAAATCTGGCCTCAGACACTTAGTAGCTGTGGGACCCTGGACAAGTCTTAACTCTATTTGCCTCAGTTCCTCATCTGTAAAATGAACTGGAGAAGGAAATGGCAAACCACATTAGTATCTCTGCCATGAAAACTCCAAATGGGATTACAAAGAGTCAGAAGCAAATAAACAATAACAATGACCTTGAACAAGTAACTTCTCTGTTCCTCAGTTTCCCAACCTATAAATAAAGAGGATGGAATTAGCAGTGTCTAGAATTCCTTTTACTCTTAAATCTATCACTCTGTAGAAGTCAGAAACAATTGCATAAAATGCTACCTTTTCAAAAACACTTTTCCCAAAGCAGTGCTGGTGAAGAATAATAGTCAGTTATTTGTATGCCATTTTCACCCATATTTCTTGTCTCTGAAATGCTATCATTATTTAGTCCATCAGCAACCATTGCAAAGAATTCAGATATTGTTTCCTTCATTTCCCTGTGACCTCACTTCTGGAATTAGGATTAGGATTAGTTCTAGGATGGAGGTTGAATTTAGAATGGAATCTAGGCTAGAAGTGGTCTAATTAATATTTTCTTAACTTCTTAAGAAATGCAGGGCAGCTGGGTAGCTCAGTGGATTGAGAGTCAGGCCTAGAGATGGGAGGTCCTAGGTTCAAATCTGGCCTCAGACACTTCCCAGCTGTGTGACCCTGGGCAAGTCACTTGACCCCCATTGCCCACCCTTACCACTCTTCCACCTATGAGCCAATACACAGAAGTTAAGGGTTTAGAAAGAAAGAAAGAAAGAAAGAAAGAAAGAAAGAAAGAAAGAAAGAAAGAAAGAAAGAAAGAAAGAAAGAAAGAAAGAAAGAAAGAAAGAAAGGAAGGAAGGAAGGAAGGAAGGAAGGAAGGAAGGAAGGAAGGAAGGAAAGAAGGAAGGAAGGAAGCAAGAAAGCAAGCAAGAAAGCAAGCAAGCAAGCAAGAAAGCAAGCAAGCAAGCAAGAAAGCAAGCAAGCAAGCAAGAAAGAAAGAAATGCAGAGCACAGAGTCTCAAGATTCTACTACGTTAGTCAAGACCCAGTCAAAGCTTCCTAAAAGATAGAGTTCATAGAGGTACCCATTCCAAAATGCTAACATTCCAAAACATTGCTGAGAAGGATAAGCTGCAAATCATCTGTTCGCTGGGTCCTCCCAGGGAGCCACAGCTATTCCAATTCTGGGAATTCATTCTTACTTCCTCTGGTATAAGTGGACTATCCATATTCCCTCCTTTTTCTCAAATGTTCATTTATATTCTTACAGTAATAGAAGGGTTTTTAACCTGGGGTCCATGAACTTACTTTTGTTTTTTCATATTTTAAAAATTGTGTTTCAAAATAATTTATTTCCTTTGTAATTCTATGTTTTATTTTATGCCTTTAAAAGCATGGTTTTGAGGAGTCCACAGGCTTCACTGGACCAACAAAGGAGCCAATGTAAAAACGAAGGCTGAAAACTCCTTCTCTGTAGTGGGTGAGATCCTTAATGCCTGCTTACATTTATCTATCTTAATGGTTTATTCAAGGTATGAGTGACAAATTCACAAAATGGAGGTATAATGGAAACTCTACAAAGGAAGAAAAGGACTCCCAATGTCAGGAGTCATAAGATACCATCTATGTTCTACTTTAAAAAATATATATTCCCCATTGGCTTTGTTCTTTAAATTTGAACCTACTCTTCCCCAAGGTACCAAATGTACACTAAGAAGAGAGTATACCCTCTGATTTGGGACGATTAATTTGGTTACTACAATTTTTGCTGTATCTTTTCATAAGAGCTAATTAATGTCAACTGGTTACTTGGCAGAAATATGCTAGATGAAGCTATTAGTAGTATTAATCCTTTTTTTTAACCCTTATCTTCCATCTTAGAATCAATACTGTGTATTGGTTCCAAGGCAGAAGAGTGGTAAGGGCTAGGCAGTGGAGATTAAGAGACTTGTCCAGGGCCACACAGCTAAGAAGGGTCTGAGACTAGATTTGAACCCAGGACCTCCCATCTCTAGGTTTGGCTCTCAATCCACCAAGTCACCCAGCTGCCCCTGTAATAGGATTAATCTTGAGGGAAGGAGTAATCCTACCGGTGAGTATCAATGAGGTTGAGACAGTGAGCTCAGAAAAGGTGTTACATTATTATGGCTTACTTCTCCCCAGTCCCACTCCAATCTGATTGGCCCATTTCCTAACTAATTATACCATGCCCACTGGATCAGTATTTCTTCCATCTCTTTACTTCAGGAAAATTTGGATTTCCCCTGAGAATATAACAACCTCAGTACAACCCTTTGCACCAGGCCCCCCTGATTCCACCAGATCAAATGAGATAATATAAGTAAAGTATTTTGCAAATCTCAAAAGGCTTTATCAATGTGAGATTTTTTTTCTTACCAGACTTGTCATTTCATGAACATAAAAGGCTCCCAGTGAAGAACTTTCTCTACCAATTTGCCCCCTCTGAAGTTGCCTGGAGCCTAAAGAAGTTATGAGCTTTGCCCAAAGTTGCACAGTGAATATGGGACAGAGGTAATACTTGAATTCAGATCTTCCTCCCTCTGGCCAGCTTTCTGTCTTCTCTACCAATGCTTCCTCTGTGAGCTCTGAGAAGGAGGAGGGGGAGTAGGATTGGATCTCCATTTAACTCCTTCTCTTTCTCATCCCCCTTCAAATCAAAGACCAAGAGGAACTGTGAGCCTACTCCAATATCCTCATAACTGTTTTCAAGCCATTTTTCTACCACCATCTTCCATGAACCTTTCCTTTTCTGAAGTCCATTCACTCTTTTTGCACTTAATTCCCATTCTTAATACTATCTTCTATTGACAGTCATCAGTTTTTCAGCTTTTTTCAATCAGTTTGTTTCACAGCACATGGTCTTACTCTAAACCTCATCCCCTAACATCATCCTTGGATATGTTATTTTTCCCCCATGTTGGGACTCTTCTCTTTCTTTCCAGTCTCTAGCAATCTAGCTTCTCAATTCCTCGGCCTCCTTGGTTTCAGTGGCTTCCTCCATCCCACTTAAAAGGCACACTGACATCACTGTGCACCTTAGGCTTTACAATAGTTCAGAATCTTACTCCTAGTTTTTTTTAAAGTTCATAAATTTAAAATCCCATTCTTTGGCCATGCCCTCTTTTTTCTGTTACAACATCTCCTCTTTTGCATGTCCTAAAATGACTCTTTGCCTTTGTAAGGACCCCATAGGAATAGCAAAAACTGTAATAATAAAGAAAGACCAGTAGTGGATATTACATAGAAGGGACATATAGAAAGTCTATGTGGTGAGTCTCTCTCTCTCAGCATTCCCCTGGGGTTGAATATACACTGGGAGACTATAAGGGGGGGGGTGTCACCCTGAAACTAGGTGATCTGAATGGTTGTGCCACCCCACAGGAGTCAGGGCAAGGCTTCCCTATAAGAGGAGGTATGTGGTACCCCAATCCGATCCTGCATAAGGATGAGGTTCACTCAAACCTCCCCTGAGGTTGGTCAGTTTCACAGCGGGTGGTCTGGCTTTAAGATGGAGGCAGCCAGACCAAGCTGTGGTTCTCCTCTCCCTCATTGTCTCTCAGGCACTCTGGAACACTATCTGACTGTTGAATGGCTTTTTATTTTTCGCAAATCAGGGATTGGGGAAAGAAGAGAAGGGAAGAAGGATTTTGGGGTGCCCTCTTTACTAGGTGGGAACCTTAGGGGTTCCCACTCCTAAGCTTTTCCCCTTGCCCCTTCTCCTTCTATTTCTATTTCTATTTTTATGTTTCTATCCTTTTCTATAATTTTAAGTTTTGACTGAAAGGGGTCTCTCAGCAAGGTTGGGAAATGGGTGAAGGAGACTAAGAGATTGCTCCCAAAATGAAGTCCCAAAACTTAGCTGACTCCATGGTTGAAGTCTTGATGGGTGAAATGCGATAGAATTTGACCAGGAAATCAGGGTTTCAATTTCCAAAAGAAAGATCCTCAGGAAGCCTTCTGAAATGGATCTAAGCAGGGTTGTCCTCCTCCTCTCTCTTCCTAATCCTCCACCCGAAGACCTCTCCTCCTTCTCTTCCTTGGAGAAATTCCCAGAATCCTCTCTAGTCTCAACTGTCAGCAACTGACTTCTTTGGCTCCTTTTGTCCCATTCTCCTTGCACAAATCCCATCCTTACACACATCATCTATTCTTTTGCAAGTCCTAAAATGACTCTTTGCCTTTTGTTCTCTGAATGGTCCTTATTATCTCCCATTTAGTTGATTGTCTCTTTTCTAGACTCCATACCCAGACCCCATTGTGTAGGGGTGCCCCTTTAACAGAGCACTAGCTACAACTCTAGAATGCCTTCCCTCCTTCTATGTGCTGGTCAGAGGAGTTTATATTTGATCTTGGAGGAAATACTTACTGCTGACATTTAACTGTCTCTTTTCCTGTGACTTCTCCAGGAACCTTTTATAGCTCTCACTCCTGTTTATAACCTCTTTTTCAACCTTAATCATTTAATAGCATTTAAAAGTTCTACAAAGGCAGAGCATTCTCCCAGACAATTAATGAAGAAGAAATTAAGTGAAATGAGACTCCACACCTGCTGGAGAGAAACATTCACCATAACAATGAACATTCAGTTCCTCTTTATGCCCCCTCATCAGCCACTTGTCACTTTATGGGGCAGACAGTAGTTCACATTCCACTCTGCTGGAATTCATTTTTAAAATAAGAGATCCCATAAACACCTTGTCATTGTCCTCTTCTAAAATTCAGAAGTGACAATTATGGTATCCTTTCCTATTCATATAATTACTGAGTTCATTAGAAAACCACTAACCACCATAAAGACATTCAGACACAAGGCTTTCTTGCCCTTGACAACTATCCTGCTGCCCCTCCTGCAATTTTGAAGAGATATGGCCCAGGCTCAAATAGGCTAGTCAGACATCAGCCAAGCTCCAAATAGCAGTGACCAATCAATCAATAAACATTTATTAGGCACCTACTGTATTTTGTTGTTTTTGTTCACTCATTTTTCAGAAGTATCTGACTCTTCATAACCCCATTTGGGGTTTTCTTAGAAAGGTAGTAAAGTGGTTTTCCATCTCCTTCTCTAGTTCATTTGACAGATGAGGAAACTGAGGCAAACAAGGTGAAGTAACTTGCCCAGAGCCACACAGATAGTAAGTGTTTGAGACTAAAGTTAGCCTCATGAAGATGAGTAACTCCAGACCTGGCACATTATCCACTGTGCCACCCAGCTGCCCTTTATTGGTTATAGATTATAGCTTATTCATACCCATCTTGTGCCTTCCCATTGCCATTTTGTGTTTATTCATTTTTAGTTTTTCAGAACAAGTTTTGTTGGTGTGTGTTGGGACAGCACTGCTTCTGTATATTTTTATGTATGTATGTATGTATGTATGTATGTATGTATGTATGTATCTACATCTATATATATACACATATGTAAGTATATTCAGAGACAACACATGAAAATACATGCAACATGTGCATGCATGTTGTTAAGATAAAATTATCTTTTTGTCTATTTTAATGAAATCAATCAGCAACCTTTAACTTAATCAATCAAGAACTCAAAGCACCCCTACTCAACACTTAAGTAAGAGAGTTCACAAGTCAAAAACTCTCACCTCCAAAGGGGACTGCCCAGCCCTGGGTAGAACTAAGTAAATTGAAAGACTGCAATTGGTTTCTGTGAAGAAGGGAGAGAGACAGGAAATGACTTGGAAAAGGAGCATAAGAGATGAGCATGGCCTTCTACCATTCCTTTCCTAGTGTTTGTGGAGATTGTTTCTGGAGATTCTCCCCTTGGCTTTGGAGGAGACTCTTTCCCTGGATTCTGCATGGGTGAGTGGAGCTACTTTCTTTTCCTTGGGGTCATTCTGCATTGGTGGAACTCTGGCTGAAGACACCACCAGGACTTCTGGCTGAGGATTAACAGGAAATCCATGTGGAGATCAGAACTTGGGGAAGCCCCTGCTTCGGGCTGATCTGGACTTCACCAGAGAAGGGCTGGTATGCTTGTTGAGGCTCTGCCTCTTTTCTACATTTTCCACTTTCACTCTTTCCACTTCTTTGTAAATAAAAGTCAGTTTGACTTAAGCTATGATATTTTAAAGTTGGCAACCATAATATTACTTTGTTATGTTACCTATTATTATATTAATATATGATTAATATATTATTATATCACAATATTACTCTTATTGAGTCAAAAGTCCCAATTTTAATCCTTATAATGTCATGTGTATACATCAACATAAAGACAAACCAAGGTAGTTTATAGGGTTGGTGGAAAAACAAGCAAAGTTGATGGGCATCAAAAAAAAGACTTCACATAGGAAATGGTGCCTTGAAGGAAACTAGGAATTCTAAGAGTCAGAGATAGAGGGAGGCATTACAAAGATATAAAGATGAGAAATATAGAGGCAGCTAGGTGGCTCAGTGGATTAAAAGCCAGGCCTAGACAATAGTTCCTGGGTTCAAATTTGACTCTGATTCTTACTTAGCTGTGTTACCCTGGGCAAGTCACTTAATCCCCATTGCCTAGCCCTTGCTCTTCTGCCTTGGAATAAATACACAGTAATGATTCCAAGATGGAAGATAATGGTTTTAAAAAACAAAAGAGAGGAATGGAAAGTTACCTGGGATGAGCAACAGCTGGCCAGACTGTCTACAGCAGAGAATGAGTGAAGGAATATATAATAAAGCTACTTTGTAATCAGTTGATCTCTCATACCTTGACAGAGGACTAGTCAAAGATACTGCAACCTATAGAGGAAATTGGGGGAGCCAGCATTGGCAGAGAGGCTTTGGAAGGCCCAGGACTGTGGGTTTGAATCTCCCTGCCTTGGGCTAGTCACCAAACCTCAGCATTCCTAAGACATTACCTTTGGACAAGATATCTATCAGAAAAGAGAGTGTGTTTGGGCTTGTTGTCCCTCTAGTTTGGCTGGAGGTGAGGGTGAGGTCACTGCTTGGAGAAAGGAGAAGAGCAGCAGACATGGTAGCCTGGAATCCCTGCTCCTGGGGGGATGAAACTTGTAGACTGTTAGAGCTCAGAAGTTCTGAGATCAGTGGTCTGATCTGACAGGGTGGCCACACTGAGTTCAACTCCAACATGGGGAACCCTGGGAAAAGGAGGTACATCAGGCTGTCATATTGGGGTGAACTAGCCTGGCTTAGAAACAAAGGAAAGCATCTGGGCCAATCAACACTGGAATCAGATCAGTGAGAGCCAGGAGAGATGAAGAGGAGGAGGAGGAAGAGGGAGAGAAGGAAGACAGGATGAAAGGGAGGAAGAGGAGAGGAATAAACAAATGGTACAACTGAGACATCCACAGTGTTTTAATTCATAAAAATCGTAGGACCTTAGAGTCAGACAGAATGTCAGGAAGACAGAAAGTTTCAGTGGAAAAGAGCATGTGTTTCCCATCTGAGCCCCTGGGTAATAATTCCAGCTTTGTCACTTGCTCTTTACTACATAGGTGACCCCTCTGGGGCTCCCTTTGCTCATCTGTAAGGTGAGAGCTTTGGATCAGATGACCTCTACAGTCCCCTCTAGCTAGGATGTATAATTAAAACAATCATAAAAAAAGTTCTAGACTTGTTATTTCAGCAATGTGGGGAACTCCTTCCTGTTGCAGAAACTCCTCCTACCAACGCAGATCTTCAAATCACATGTGATTTATATACTGGAAGTTATCTGGAGACACTGAAAGGTTAAATGGTTTACTTATGGTCATACGGCCAGTGTGTATCAGAGGCTAGACTTGAAGACTTAGGTCTCATTGACATGAGGGGCAGTTTGGTGGCTCACTGGATAAAATGGAATTCCCTGAGTTCAAATCCAGCTTCAGACACTTACTAGCTGTGGGAGCCTGGGCAAGTCGCAACAGCAGTTGCCTAATCCTTCCTGCTTTTCTTCCTTAAAACTTGATACTTAGCTCAGAACAAAAGAAGATAAAAGTTTGTTGTTGTTGTTTTTTAATGAAAATGAAGTCCAACTATCAATAATATGGAATTAGGTCTTAATCAATGATACATGTAAAAACCCAGTGGAATTGTGCATGGCTAAGGGGGGGAGGTTAGGGGAGTTTGGGGAGAGGGGAAGAACATGAAACATGTAACTATGGGAAAATATTCAAAATAAAAATTAAAAATATTTAAAAATAATAAAAGAAAAATGAAAATGAAAAAACCTAAAGCTAAGGAAGCATGAAGTGGTTTATTAAAAATTATATTGCCAGTTATGTCATGGCTGGAATTTGAACCCAGGTATTCTGCACCCAAGTCTACAGCTAGTATTCATTCCAATGCTCCAGAGGTGTCAAACATGCATCTGTCAGTGAGCCACCTCAAAATGCCTCACAAACCAGACTGAGAAGCAATTGGGAAATAGTGAACAAAATTAATTAAAATGCAGTAGAACATAGATAATGTTCATGTGTGGTTTTCTAAGTCCATATGTGTGGTTCAGTGGCTTTCCATTTCTGTTTGAGTTAGATACTCCTGAGCCTCCTGCTCTTAAGGCAGCCCCCTAAATAATCACTTTGCAAGGGAATTCTTTCATCATTTAGGTCCCAGAGCAGGGGCTCTGATTGTCAGGTGAAGTATAGCATAGCTCTACACTCCAAAGGTGGATGCTAATGTACAGTCCAAATGGGAAGGGTGATTCTTAGTAAACAGGAAGGTCCTCCAAATTTGCAGATAACATAGTGCTGGCTGCATGGAGCCCTGGAACAGATTCATTGCCTCTGGCCATTCAGTTGTTTCAGTCCTGTCCTGATTCCTCATGATTACATTTGGGTTTCCCTTGGCAAAGATATTGGAGAGGGTTGCCATTTCCTTCTTCAACTCAATTTATAGATGGGAAAATTGATGCCAATTGAGTGAAATGACTTGCTCAGGGTCACACAGCTAGTATGTCTGGGGCCAGATTTGAATTCAGGAAGATGAGTCTTCCAGACTCCAGTTCTACCTGGCACTCTGCACCCTACAGCATCTGGCTACTCCTTCCTTACCTCCTAAATGAAATCCATAACCATTGAAAAGAGTTCAAAATGATTACCCATATAGAAAAAAACAAGTAGTTGAAGGATACCTTTTGTCAAGACTCTGATATACAGTTGAAAGGACAACATGTAGAGATAGTTCATTAATACATGTATCTGAGAACAACATTGCTCTTAGGCAATGTCCTGGACTCAGAATTAAACAGGATGAAACCTTTTAGAAACTGCCCTGTGTATGTGTTCTTATTGTATTTTTTGAACCCTGACCTTCTGTCCTGGTTCAATATATTAGTTCTAAGACAGAAGAGTGGTAAGGGCTAGGCTGTGGGAGTTAAGTGACTAGTCCAGGGTCACACAGCTAGGAAGTGTCCAAGGTCAGATTTGAACCCAGGCTCTCTCATATCTAGGCCTGGGTCTCAACCCACAGAGCCACTTAGCTACCCCCTACCCTGTATTTTTAATGACTCCAATCTTCTCCTTAAAAGATCCTCTGCCACCTTTTTTTTAAGTATCAATATTCTTGTTTTTTTTAATTTTTATTTTTAAATATTTTTCCATGTTTATATGATTCATTTTCTTTCCCTCCCCCTTCCCAGAGCTGACAAGCAATTGCACTGGGTTGTACAATTGTTATCACCTGTAGTATCAATATTCTTGTGGTGAGGCTATAGGACTGTGTTGTGGGAAGTATAATCTTTAGAGAATTAAAGTTGTGGGCAGGGGGTTGCTAGAAGCAATTCCGTGGCAGAACTGATTGTTTAATTTTCAGTGGGAACATTTACACCTTAGAAATCAGTGCTACAAATCCATACTTGATTTAATTTGTCATTTAGATGATTACCTAGACTTAAGAAGGTGATGGAGAATATGTTAATAATGCAGATTAAGCTTAAAAGTTTATTATGAATTCTGTCCCTCCCTTTCAGAGAGTTAAATATTACCCAATACACCCTTGGTTGTGGGTCACCCAAACAGTAATGGAGAAATGCTTAAGCAAGTTACAATATATTAGCAGTAAAGAAATGCAGAGAGAGTCAGCAATAAAGGCATCACTGGGGAGATGTAGGACTGAAAAAGATTATGGATTGGACAGAAAAATCAATAACAGAAGGACAGCTCCTATGCTTCCTTGGTATCCACACAATGAAAGAGATTTGGAAGTGTGAGGGAATTGAAGGAGAAAAAAATTGTAAAGGAATAGAGGGGATTAGGGTAACAAGTGGTTGGTTAATTATGGGAATTGAAAAAACCATACTGACTCCATCTTGTGACTGTTCTGGAGCTAACTTGGTTCCCTTACTATTCAGCAATATTGTGGAATGCTCAAATATGATAGATTTGGCTCCTCTCAGCAATATAATCCAGGACAACTCTGAGGGACTTAAGAAAAAGAATGCTCTCCACCTCCAGAGAAAGAACTAGTGGAGTAGAACATAGACCAAAGCGTGTTATTTTTCACTTGTTTATTTGGGTTTATTTTTAGGGGTTTTGGTTTTATAAGATTTTTCACTTATAAATATGAACAATGTGGAAGTTTTTTTTCTATGATAATACGTATTACTCAGATTGAATTGCTTGTCAACTCCAGGAGGGGGAGAGAAGAAGGAGAGAGACAGTTTGGATCGTATAACTTTGGAAAATTTATGTGGAAGTTTGTTATTACTGTAATTGTAATATTATAATTGTAATTGTAATAAAATTGTAATGTAAATGTAAAAATGTAATGTAAATGAAAAACATTGTAGTTGTAATAAAAAAAAACTGTAATGTAATTGGTAAAAAAAATTTAAATGAAAAGAAATCAATTATGGGCCTCGTCCAAATTCTGCCATCTGAAAAAAGTTTATTCAATTGTGGGAATTGGGAGAAAACCTTATTGCATTGTTTGAATTGGGAAACTGGACCACCTCTCTGTGTTGCTTAGAGACTCAATCAAAGATCCACTGACCTGAAACACACTATGGTGGATGTAAGGAGTTTCCATGTTCCTTTGATTGTCTACAGATATTTGAGGGGTGAGATCTCTCTTTTCCTGAATTTAAGGAATTAGACCTGTTCACTCTCCCTCTCCCCCCACTTGGAACGTTCCTAATCTTTCATCCAAGTAGAAATCAGATTACCCAACATTGTATTGCTTCCTTTTAGTTAATTGGTCTTCTCTGATTAATTGCTTTTAACGTATAAAAAGTCTGACTTCCCCTGAATTCAGGGTCCAGCCCTAAGGTGAGGGAGGGACTCGGTCCCAATTTGTTAGATAATTGTCATGCATTGCTTAATAAATCTATATGCTCAGAAGATCAGAATTTTGTTTCCTGTTTTATCTTTTGTTTGTTACAGAAGGATCTTAGCATGTTGGGTAGACCAACTATATCGGATTTACATTAAAACTGTTGAAATTCCCTGTTTAATACATTCTACATGTTTGAATGTGTTTTAAACTTGTAAAGCTTAAAAGTATTTTAAGGTTTTAAAGCTTAAAGCTTTAAATTTTATTTAACAACTTTTAAATTTTATTTAACAACTTTTAAATTTTATATGCTTAAAGCTAAAACTTTTGAAACTTCCTAAATAATGTTTCACATACTTAAATGTGTTGCAAACTTTTAAAGCTTTAAAAAACCCTTTCCTTCCATCTTAGAATCAATGCTGTGTATTAGTCCTAAGGCAGAAGCGTGGTAATTTGCTTAGGCAGATGGGGCTTAGGTCACCTGCCCAGAGTTACACAGCTAAAAAAATGTCTGAGATCAAATTTGAGACCAAGAATCCTGTCTCTGAGCCTGGTTCTCAATCCACTGAGCCACCTAGCTTCTCCCTGTTTTGTTGGGTTTTTTTTAAGCAAAAGATATGAAATGATAATTAACAAGATTATATAGAATCCTATTTGGGGACTCCATAAGTTTGGAAATCTTCTTTTGGGACTTTCAAAGTAAAATTTTTTAAAGACAAAAACATAAATAAGTACATAAGCAGTTTCAGCATTAGTCCCACTCTTAGTATCTTGAAAATCTCCAACCACCAATTTTCAAACAAAGCCAAGAAACGCAGATGAAGAGAAAGAGTCAGGGGTGCTAAAATCAAGAAGTGAGCAGGGAGGGGGGACAAAGAATATTCTTTGCTCTCCTCCCTTCCTACTTTTTTCACAAAACTATGGTGGAGGTTGGGTATAGAGAGTCCCAGTGTAGACTGTGGAATTTAAATTCTTTTCATCTCTTCATTAAGCATCCCATGTGATATGCCTGGCATTATTTCAGGTTCATGTTGTTCTGCTAGAGCAGTTAAAGTAGAGGTTTCTGGAGAGACCTGGCTCACTCAGTCTCCATGAGAGGGACCATCTGGAGCTTTCCTGGTTCTACTGAACCAGGTAAATGCCTGACAGGAGGCAACTTTCCCCAGTTTAATAGTCATTCTATTCCCTGGGTTATTATCAGCAAGTAATAAACACATTTACAGGACTGATTTCTCAAAACAGCAAAAAAAAAATGCAGGTGTATGTTTATGGGTATACGTATACACAGACACATCACACAGACTTCTCTTCAATCTAGTTCTTTTTCCTTCTGGAAGAGCATTTATTTTTCTATAGTCAGTTTCCACATTCTTAAAGGACATCTCAAATTTTAGTTTTTCGCCTTCGATTCTAGTTAGTTCTTTCCTAGTATCTTCTTACTGGTTCTCAGATCACTGGCCTCTGATAGAAGCACATATTCCTTCCTTCCTCTTCTCTTTTTTTCCATTCCTCTTTACCATTGTTTTTCTCTATTATTCTGTCCCTGCATACATTGTTCTCCTAGTATTGCCCTCTAATTCTTCATCAGTTTATGGAGACTTTTGCAATTTCCTCTGACATTGTCCATTTTGTTCTTTGGCACAATATTCCATTATGCTCATACACGATAATTTGTTTATCCATTTCCTAGTAGGAGAACCTGCCCTTAGTTTCCCATTTGGGGATATTATTAAAAGAGTCACAGTAAATATGTTTTTACATACAGGTTTTTTTGAGGAAAACCTTGTAACATTGAGAACTATGAGAGTAAGCCACCTGTTGCTGAAGGGTGGATAAATACTTGTCAGGAATACCAGAAAGAGAGTTTAGCCTGGGAGTTGGATGGCATTACTGCACAGATCTTTCCATTCTCCAGGATGCTCTGATTTTAGGAATGACATTCTTGGTGTTGTGGAAGTTGTTTGCTTCATGCAAGGTTTCCTGTGATATATGACTTTCCATATTCAGAGATTTATTAAAGGCGGGAACAAATGCTTTAAACTAAATCTTCAAAATCTTCTTAAAGCTCTCTCTATTGCTTCTGCTTTCTATGGCTCTGTTCTCAACCTCTCTCCTTGTGTTGTCTCTTTAAATATGCTTTCAAAGGGCTTGAGGAACATGTTCTTTGGAGTTTTAAGTGATTATATGAAAGAAGGCTCAGCAAAGTAAGCCTTGAAAATCCACCCAATCAATTATATAATGCAAAGTCTATAAAAATAAAGTATATCCTTTGCTTCTCTTTTGTGGGTGCTTTTTTGTCTCGAACCATTTACATCTTTCATTGGCCTAGAAGTTTGCTGTATGTGAAGCTGGAGAGATTGTGCATTTGTTTACTGACTCTATAATTAGCAAGTGCTTATTAAGCACTGTTCCCTGCCTCTTCCTACTCTATGTAGTATCACGAAATGGTCTCACCAGCTGCCAGAGTGATAATAAGACCTGTGAAGTGTTGCCACTCCAGGAGCAACCAAAATGCTTTATAAGACTAAAAAAATATTAATAGGAGTAGAATAAACATCTTGTAGACATCCTTATCATCATAACCAAGAACCTTTTCTCAATCATCTTTGTCATTTATTTTCCAACAATATTTGACATAACCTTCTCCACCATCATGAAAGTCTTTCTTCTCTTACTTAAAAAAAATTATTGGGACAGATAGGTGGCTCAGTGGATTGAGAGCCAGATCTAGAGATGGGAGGACCTGGGTTCAAATCTGACCTCAGACACTTACAAGCTGTGTGACCATGGGCAAGTCACTTATCCCATTGCCTAGCCCTTACTGCTCCTTCGAATCAATACATAGTATTGATTCCAAGGCAGAAGGTAAGGGTTAAAAATTAAATAAATAAAGAAAATTCTTACTTTACTACTAAGTATTACTTCTAGGGTAGAAGAATGGTAAAGGTTGAACAATTTGGGTGAAGTGATTTGCCCAGGGTCACACAGCTGGGAAGTATCTGGTGTCAGATTTGAACCCAGGACCTCTTGTCTCTAGGCCCAGCATTCTATCTACTGTGCTGCCTAGCCATTTTTTTCTTCTCTCATACTTTCCATGAACTAAACTCTCCTAGTTCTTCTCTTACCTCTCTGATTCTATGTCTGGCTTCACTTACTCATCCCACCTCCTAAAGAATGAATATCAAATTAAGATAGCCCTCATTTCAGTTTTCTTCTTTTGTATTCATTCCTATGGGTTCAATTATCACCTCTATGTGGACTGACCACTCTCCCGGGCATCATTTTTGTGTTTCTGGCTGCCTAGTGGATATTTCCATTTGGATGTATCATCATCAGCTGCAGCTCACCATATCTAAAACAACATTTCATTTCTACCCCTCCAAACCTCTTCCCTCATCAAATTCTCCAAGATTATATTTTTGCTTTTACTCATATCCATTGCCACTGATTTCTGTCAATCCCTCCCTCAAAATGTCCGTTGTAATTAATTAATAGAATAGTTTAGATAACCAAGACATAGAAGTTAAGCTATACACTAGTTCACCTTTCACCCAACTGTGGATCCAAGAAACCATACTCCAGTAAAACTATCCTGGAAGACAGGCTAAATAAACCAAACTAAGCTAAATAAGCATTGAGGGCAATACATAGGCTTCAAATCCAACAGTGAGTTAGAGGAATGTCTACACCAAGCATGTGCTGACTGCCTCCTACACAAGAGATGGCTGAGAACAATTTGTTCCAATGGTCATGAAAGATAGCTGAAGCAGATACTGTGGAGCACTTAGAGCTTGGTCAGACATCATAGATGCTAAGGTCATCCACTGCATCCCAGGCCACCACCAGTCATCCTGACTCTGGTCCTGCCACTCATCTTAGATGAGTCAGGAAGAGAGTGAGGCCAATGACTTTGTGTAACTGCCTCACTTAAATCCAATTCACTTACAAGTCAAGATATTACCCCATGATATCTTTGCTCCTCTTCAAAAATGAAGGACGAACAATAAAAACTATGCATGGCACTCTGCTCAATGCTGGGGATACAAATAAGAAAAAGAAAGACAGTCTCTGCCTTCAAGAAACATACAGTTTAATGAAAGAAGAAAATACACAAAAAGAATCTGAAAAGGGGAAGGGATGCCCTTTGAGGTTTGGTAGAGAGTTGAACCCAAGCAAAACAACTGGTAGGAAATGAAGTTGGCTGGAAATTCTGAGCTAAAGGAAGATTGGGGAGGAGTTTTTTGCTTCCCCTCCAAATCTCCAATTGAAGGGGCAGAGGCAACTGAAGATAAAGAAGAGGTCTTGAGTTCCAGAGTTGAAACAATCTCCATGAAGACAAGTTTCCTGGGTAATGGGCTTCTCCTAAGGGAGCATGATATTGGTAAAATAGAAACCAAGCAGAGCATCTGGTGGGAAATGAAAAGTAGGATGGAAACATTGCTAACAAGAAGATATCCAGGTTCCTTTTGGAAACTTCTAAGAGATTATTAACCTGGTAGAACCTATTATATCTTAAAAGAGACCATTTCACCTATAGGCAATTCTAATTATTCTAAAGAATTTTTTCCCCATTAAAAAAAACAAAACCTTGAAATATTTCCCTTTTAATTCTAATCCATTCATCCTTGTTCTGCTTGCCCTCTGAAGAATGAATGAATCAAATCCCTTTTCCTATGACAGCCATTATGTCCACTTTTAGTTTTTCTCTTCTCTAAGCTAAATGCACTAAATTCCTTCAATGGATCTTTAGAGAATATGCTTCAATATACTATAGACTAGTGCTAGATATTGCAACTAACATGTCACACTCTTCATTTATTTCAAGTCCAGCAAAAGCTCCTGCATCTTTTGCTGAGGAATTATGAAAAAATAGGAAACATCCTCACATTCTGTGCTCAAATGAGATAATGTATGTAAAGTACTTTGTAAACCTCCAAGTACTATATAAATGTCAGCTCTGATAATGATGATGATAATGATTGCTTGTGAAGTTGATTATTTGAACCCAAGTGTAGAACATATTTTATTTCCATCAAATTCTATCTTACTCAATTTGGCCTTATTATTCTATTCTCTCATGATCTTTTTTTTCAGTCCTAAGTATCTTATCCCATGGATTAGGAGAACTTTATATTAAAAACGAAGAAGAAAAGTTCATAGACAATAAGCTCATCATATTGCAGAGCTAGAAGGGACTTTCAAAATCATTTTGACCAATACTGTCTTTTCATAGATGAGGAACCAAAGCCCCAAGAATGGAAATGATTTGCTGAATTTGAGTCATGCCACAAATTAGTGGCAAGTCTGAGGTTAAAAAGCTAGAATACAATATTCAATTAATTTGAAATGGATGCCAAAACAGAGAAATCTATATGGTGAAGTTGTACATGATTACAACAATACAAAGAAAAACATTCTTAAAGACATAAAAATTCAGATCACTGCAATGTGCCTGACCAGAGATCTAATGATGAAATCTGACTTTCTTTTAAGTAGAGAAATGGCAGAATGTGACACACACTGTCAGACACTGTAGTTGCTTCGGTTTGTTTTGCTTAAATATATTTTTCTACAATAGATGATCATGGGCAGCTAGGTGGGACAGAGTGTCAGGGCTGAAGTTAAGAAGATTCACCTTCCTTCAAATCTGGTTGCAGACATTTACTAACTGGCTGGCCTTGGACTTAACACTTATCCTCATTTGTCTCAGTTTCCTCACCTGTAAAAGGAGTTGCAGAAGGCAATGACAAGCCACTCCAGTATCTCTGCCAAGAAAACCTCAAACAGGATCACAAAGAATGAGACATACTGAAAATGATTGGAAATAATAAACAGCAATAGATTATATTCATTTTTTCACTTTATTTTTATAACATGGTTAATATGGAAACATATTTTACATGATTTTACGTATGTAATTGATATCATATTGCTTCTCTTCTCAATGGGAACGGGAGGGATAGAGGGAGGGAAAGAATTCAGAACTCAATTTTTTTAAAAGGATGCTCAAAAAAGTAATTTTCTAAAATTAAAGAGATGGCTATATTCAGAGGTATGCTGGCAAATATCAACCAGCTCTCCAAAAGAAAGAATGCATAAATTTAATCTACATTGTTAAAATTTTCTCCATCACTGTCTTAGGGTAAGATAAGCAACAAAACAATAAATCAACTCTGATTTGTAGTATTTACCAATTTCCAAGGTGTAAATGATCACACTGAAAATTTAACAATAAGCTCTCCTGAGACAATTTAAGCTAGTTCCAGTACATCCCTTATTATATTGATGATGCACTTATTGGAAGTTAAAGGCAATATAAATAAGATTGCAAATGTAAATAAAATAATAAAAACTATCTCTAAAAGGTGAAGTAGAAAATCTACCTTTTTCCCTTAATTAATTAAATGACAAAAATTGGTTCTTTGACACAAACTAGTGTCATAGTTGACTTAGTTGAATAAATAAATTGGTGACTGTAAGAAAGGCTATTGAAACATTCATAAGAAAAAAAATAATATCTTACATACATATGATATTTTGAAGTTTTTAGAGTATATGTTTGTGTTTCACTGAGGTCTTTGAATCAATCATACAATGTTTGAACTGGAAAAGACCTTCAAGATTACTTGAGAAGATTGAACTATTAAATTTTGTCATTCTACAAGAGTTCAATCTGCTCATTTTACAGATGAAGAAGCAGATTCAAAGAAGTTGGGGCTCACCCAAAGTCGCTCATGTAGTGAATGGTGGATCTTGGAGTCAGAATAAAGTCCCTTGACTCCCAGGCTCTCATTCTTCCTTCCATTCCCTTCTGCCTCATTGGATTGCCTCTTGAATTGTGGTGTCAGTGATTCTGACGGCCAATTTAGGAGAAATCTAAAAACGGTATATGAAATAGACCACCAGAAATGTCCTTTTAAGACAGCAGCAAAACTATTTGCTACAGTGATGGAAATTGTAAGATAGTCTTTATTTTCCACCTTATGGATTTTTTGTTCATCTTTCTTTCCTCATATGAAATAAAATGCAAAAACCAAACAAAAGGGTAAGTTGCATAACATATCCATCACTAAAACTGCAAACTTGAGTAATAAAAAAGTAATATTGTTTTGAAAGATGCTTGTGTAATGTGAAAACTAAAAGGCATTATGGTATGCTTCATGGAGATGAGCCTTGGAGTCAGGAAAACTTAAGCCCAAGTCGTCTTGTCTGCCTCTGACACCTTCTATCCAGGAGACCCTGGTCAAGTATCTTAATCATTCAGTGCTCCTGGCAACTTCTAATGCTGTAACAGAGTAGTTACTGTTGTTGTTCATCCTTCATTTTCAAAGAGAACCAATGACATCATGGGGTAATGTCTTGACTTGCTCATGAATTGGATTTAAGTGAGGCAGAGTTGCACAAACTCATCAGCCTCATTATCTCTTCCAGAGTCATCCAAGTCCATTGGCAAGACAAAGGATGGATGGATGGGTGGATCTAGGAATAGGATGCAGTGGATGATCTTGGCATCTTCAATGTCTGACCAAGCTCCAAGTGCTCCACAGTACTTGCTTTAGCTGCCTTCATGCCCACTGGAACAGATTGTTCCCATCCACTCATTTCACCAGGGGAAGTCTTCACAGTGTTTGGTGTAGACATCCCCCTAATTCTCTGATGGGTTTGGAGCCTATGGGCTCCCTCAGTCTGGTTTAGCCTGTGTGCTAGGATAGTTTTATCAGAGTGTGGATGCTGCAGATGCTACAGCTTCTGAGAGCCACAGGTGAGAGTTTGGTGAAAAGTGGTCACTAAAGGTGGATGAGCAGCCCTGAAAAGGGCTCAGCAAATCCTTGGCAATACTGGAAGTGCTAGTCCTCCCAGAATACCTCATACCAATGTGGGGAAGTTTCTGTCCTGGGAGTTCTCTATGCCATTAAAATAGTGTCAGAAAAAAATCTGTAAGTTATTTAATTGCATGGTTCGTGAAGATAAAACAAAAATTAAGGCATATTTTATGGATTTTCTTACTATGTCATGGGTAAATTATGAACCTTTCCTTATTGCTCCTGACATACAACTCTCTTCAGAGTATCAAATCACTAGTCTTTTATGTAATGTATTAAGTACATTAATTAAAATAAAAATCTCAGAGCGGATGTTGGGTGATCCTATAGCAAGAAATGGGAAGAACACTATATCCCCTGTCCAAAAACTCATCTATTTTAAACTGGAAAAGGCTTTAGGGGCCATTTTGTTGTCGTTCAGTCATTTTCAGTTGTGTTGGACTCTTCATGACCCCATTTGGGGTTTTCTTGGCAAAGATACTGGAGTGGGTTGCCATTTCCTTCTCTGGCTCATTTTACAGATGAGGAAACTGAGGTAAATAGGGTTAAGGGACTTTTTCAGGGTCATACAGCTAGGAAGTGTCTGAGGTCAGGCTGAACAATGAAAGATCATTCTTCCTGACTCCAGAACTAGCACTCTATCCACTGTACCACATAGCCAGCCTAGGCATCCTCTTGCCCAACCCTATTATGTTGAAGATGAATAATAGAGACCTAGAAAGGTCACACAGTGAGTCAATATTCAAACAAAGGTCCCTGGACACCAAATTCATCGTGTTCTTCCCCCGTACCATGTTGCCTTCAGCACCCTGTACTTTAGCATGAATATTCAAACTGGAATTTGTCAAGAATCTGGTGCTCAAGTCATTTTTCTCACAATAAATGAAAGATTTTACTATTTTAAATTAATCATTGGCCATTTGGAGAGTATTTCCAGAAGCTCCGATGCTCTCGCAAGTTTAGATCCAGTGATGATTCAGAGGGGAAAAGGACACCATCTAAATCACTGCCTCCTCTCTCCAGAGAACCTGGGTTTTCTCCCTGAGAACTCCAGTGACCTTGCCTGAAAGAGGCTGCCCACAAGATCAGAGAGAGGCACTGATCCAGGCCTCCAGCTGCACAGCTATCCCGACTTCTGGTGGAAATTATTATGAAACATTTATTCAGGGCTTTTGGCTTCTGGAGGTGATTTACAATCATTAATTGCATGCTTTTCACAATGGCCCTGTGAGGAAATGCAGAAAAAGCAAAGAGATTTGCAGATGGATTATGCTGTTAAAGTTATTTCTTCCACTCTTCCCTCCTCCTTGTTTCCCCTCTGTCTTCCCCTCTTCTTTCCCCTCCCCCATGGTAAGAAGCAATTCACTAAAAATAAAGTTAAATCTTCCTTTGAAGTGACAGGTCAAGAAATGGGGACATGGTTGAAAAGGTATCTTTACTTTCTTAAAAAAATTCAGGTCCTGCATCTTCTCTCTCAGTTTTAAATGACTTTACAGATTGGGATTAAATTTACTCTCTTCCACCTGCTTTGTATCAGTCTTTTTTTTTTTTTTTAAGTAAAAGCTGCTTTAAGACAAATAAGGATCTATCCCTAGGAAACTAGTTTCCAAGGTCCTTTTGGTGGAGAGGCTCAGCCTGTGTAACTATAATTTTTCTTCAGTCTCTAAATATGACTCCTCTTACCTTGCACATAAACTCAAAATATACAAGCTGCTTTGCAGCTGGAGGGAAAAGGGAGAAATATTGAATGAGGATGAGTGCTTTAAATAACATTTTTTTTAAAAATTGCTCTCTCAAGAACTTTTCCCTTCTTTTGGAAAGAATTCACTGCAGGAAGGAACAACATAGCCTTCTAGGTCAGCCAGTCAGGAGGTAGTAATACCTAGATCGGGGGTTATTTTGTTGGTTTGTTTTTGAATATATAGTCATTAAAAGTCACACCTCTGTTCATCTAGGTCTGTGCTGGCGAACCTATGGCACACTTGCTGAATGGGCTGCTCCCCTCCCCCTGTCCACAGTGCCTGAGGACATTTCCCTCATCACTCGGGCTCTAAAAGGTTCACCATCACTTGGGGACATGGATGAAACACAGCAGCATATGTACAGAAGTGTGACCAAGGTGGTGAGCAGAATCAAAACTCTGTCCTTTGAAGACTTGGGAAAGGTTCTTAGGAGATTTCAGTATTGGGGAAAATTATGATATTGGAAGAACCATTATGTGAAAGAATGGCCAGGCTTATTTGTCCATTTGGGTGGTTCCAAATGAACAGATGAGACAAAGACAAATATTGACTCAGTTTTAGGGAGAACTTCTTCACAATGAGAGCTGTCCAAAAACAGAATGAATAGGTTGCTTCATAAGGGTAATGAGTTCTTCAGTATTTCAACAAAGATCAAGATATTTTTTACTTAAAAAATGTTAATTTTTATGATTTAATTCACTAAATTTTTTTCCAGATTATGTGTTGATACAATTTTCTATAATCATTTTCTGACATTAAAAAAAAAACAACACACCTTATCTCCTGCCTTAGAATCAATAGTGTGTATTGGTTCCAAGGCAGAAAAGTGTTAAGGGGAGGCAATGGAGTTTAAGTGACTTGCCCAGGATCACACAGCCAGGAAGTATCTGAGGTCAGATTTAAACCCAGGACCTCCATGGCTGTCAATACACTGAGCCACCTACCTGCCCTTTCCTGACATTTTTTTTATCCATATTTTTTTAGTTCTATGAAATAATTTTTGGGTAGTTTGATTGGTATGGCACTAAAGAGGTAAAATTAATTTAAGTAGAATTGTCATTGTTATTATATTGGCTCAACCTATCCATAAGCAAATTATGTTTGTCCAGTTGTTCAGATCTGACTTTATTGTGTGAAAAATGTTTTGTAGTTGCTATCTTATAGTTCCTGGGTTTGTCCTGGCAAGTGGACAGGCCCAAGTGTTTTCTATTAATCACAGTTATTTTAAATGGGATTTCTCTTGCTATTGGACTTTATTGATAATATAGAGAGAAGCTGATGGTTTATTTTGGTTTATTTTATACCCTGTTAATTTTGCTAAAATTGTTAATTGTTTCAATAATTTTTGATTGATTCTCCAAGATTCTCTAATAAGATTCTTTTATATATATATATATATATATATACATATATATATATATAAGTATACCATCTGTGAAAAGTGATAGCTTTATTTTCTCATTGCCTATTGTCATTGCTTCAATTTCTTCTTTTCTTATTGCTAGAGCTAGCTAGCTAGCATTTCTAGTATGATATTGAATAGTGGTAGTGATAATGGGCCTCCTTCCTTCATTCCTGGCCTAATTGAGAAGACTTCTATCTTATCCCCATTACAGATAATGCATGTCAATGATTTTATCTTGCTATTTATCATTTTGAGGAATATTATTTTTATTCCGGTGTTCTCTAGTATTTTTAATAGGAATGGGTGTTGAATTTTGTGAAAAACTTTTTCTGCATCTATTGAGATAATCTTATAGTTTCTGTTGGGCTTGTCCCTGACGTGGTCAATTATGCTGGTGGTTGATCTTGCTTAACCAATGTTTGTCTGCTTTTCTTAAAAAAATTTTTTTAACCCTTTTCTTCTTTTTATCAATTCAAAGACAGAAGAGCAGCAAGGACTAGGCAATAGGAGTTCAGTGACTTGCCCAGGGTCACACAACTAGGAAGTATCTGAGGTCAGATTTGAACCCAAGTCCTCTGTCCACTGTGCTACCTAGCTGCCTTGCTTGCCCATCTTTCTAGGCTCAATTCAGGTATGAATTCCTCCATGAATAATTTCTATAATTAGTAGAAACATAATTTAGAATAGTGCCACATGTAAAAAAAAGAAAGAAAAAACCTCTAGAATTGGGGAAAAAAAAAAGAATAGTGCCACATATAAGGCCCTATGCTCTAATACAAATAAGCCACATGACAGCATTTACAGGATGATGAGGGGATTTGAGAGCACCTATGTTACATAAATAAGTCTTTGTTGTTCAATCATTTCAGTCATGCCCAACTCTTTGTGACCTCATTTGGGGATTTCTTAGCAAAGATACTAGAGTGGGTAACTATTTCGTTCTCCAGTTCATTTTAAAACTGAGGAAACTGAGGCAAACGGGGTTAAGTGACTTGCCCAGGTCATCCAGCTAATAAGTGTCTGAGGCCAGATTTGATTCCTGAAGATGAATCTTCCTGACTCCAGGCCTAACACTCTCTCCACTGTGCCATCTAGTTGCCTTGGCACATGGTCAAACGTGAAAATGTAACAAGGGCTGTTCAAATGCTATTAGAATTCAGAGATAAAAAGATTACTTTTGGCTAGGGGAGAGGAGAAGGAAAACTTCATGGAGAAGTTTCAGCCTTGAGCTCACCCACTCAATATTCATTAAGTACTTACTATGTGCCAGACACTATTCTAAGTACTGGAATACAGCTAGGACACAACTGCCCAAAATGGAATGGATAAGGGATTAGACCAGGTAGATCATAGGAAAAAAGCATGTGTGCCAGGTTGAGGAAATTATATGAGAAAAGAGTGGAGATAGGACAATGGAGAATGTGTTCACTTCAGTGTATGGTAGATAAAAGGGATGGGAGGGAGATAAGACCAGAAAGACAGGAGGGTTCAAAATATGAAGGATCTCGGATACAAAACTAAATAGTCTTTTGGTGAACTAACATGGCACCATCAAGAGTTTCCCTCTAGATACCCACCACCCTGGTATAGGTGCTACTTATAACTTGTTTGGATTTTACAAAAGTCTTCTAATTGGTCTGCCTGCCTCAGATCTCTCCCTGCTCCAAACCATCCTCCGTGTAGCTGCCAAAGTGACGTTTCCTAAAGGATATTCTACTCGATGGTACTCCAATGGCTTTCTATTACCTCCAGGATCAAATATGAAGACCATTTGAAGCTCTTCTAAACCTGGCCTCTCTTAATTTTCCACTCATGCTTTAATCCCCTCCATGTACCTTATACTCCAGGTATGTTGATCTATTTGTTATTTCTTCCACGAGGAATTCTCTCCTTCCCTCTACTTCTTAGAATTGGCTTTTGTGAAACTCAAATTCTATCTTTTGTAGCTGACCTTTCCCAGCACTCCCATCTCCTGGAGCCTCGTCCTCATCTTTCATCTAATCCATGTGCTTCTTGTATGTAACCACTTTTTCTTAAAACCTTTACCTTCCATCTCAGAATTAACACTGCGTACTGGTTCCAAGGCAGAAGAATGATAAGGGATAGGCAACAGGGATTAAGTGACTTGCCCAGGGTCACAGAGCTAGGGAGTGTCTGATGCCATATTTGAATCCAGGATCTACTAATCTCTAGGTCTGGTTCTAGCCATCTAGCTGCTTGAGGTATGTAACTTTATTTTCGTGTTGCTTCCTCTGTTAGAATGTAAGCTCTTTGAAGTCAGGAACTGCTTTTTCTTTTCTGTGTTCCCAGATTTAAAAAGGACTTTGGCCATAACATAGTTATAGTTTCCCAAACATATGTAGATTGATTGATTAATTCTAAACTTCATGTTTTTCCTAGAGCTAATGCTGAGAACAAAATTAGAGGCTTAAGGAGGAAAGGAGAATTCCTTGTGTTACCCAGGAAGTTTCATTTATTATAGTTAAAGACCTACAAGACAGTTCTTTTTCAAATCCATATTCTAGTTTGGCCATCATCTTTTCAGACTGGCAACTCTGGATGTGCTCTGTTTAGCTCACTGTGGTTACATACAGTATGATGTAAAAAGTATAATGAAGGCTGGTTCTTTCTTGCTCTTTAATTTGGAGAGATACTTGCTGTATTCCATGGGAACATGAGTCACTATCCCTCTGGCTATAGACAGATCACTAGCTTCTTTGGAGTTGTAGCTATAAAATGATCCCTTAGTGATTACAGTGTCTCTTCTGGGTCCAATGTGGTAAGCAGCAAGGCTGAACCAAAGTTGGGTGTGCTCAATAGAACGAACTAGCCTGTCCTAACATTCCACCCCATCATCTGACCGTTCTGACCTGGAGCTTAGAGCTATACTTATCACTAAATTCCTTATTTTCATAAACAAAAACAATTTGCAATGTCTCTGGAAAGTAAACATTAGCCTTTGCTAATTTACATTGTTTAACTATGTATTTTGTTTTTACCTTGGGATGAATAAATCATAGGACCGTAGAATGAAAAATGGAAAGGGAGAGAACTCATCTAATCCAATTCTTACAATTACAGATGAGGAAACCAAAGTTTAGAAGAAGTTAAAGTACTTGCCCAAGATCACACAGGTAGTAAGGAATAGAACAGAACAGAACAGAACAAACAGTAACAGTAACAATAACAGAAGATTCATTCAACTACTCTGACTCTGTAGTCTTTCCCAGGTATCGCATTTCCCTTCACTAGATTGTAAGCTTTTTGAGGGCAGGGACCCTGCCTTATTTGGCAATTCTATTTACATAGTAGTTGCTTACAACTTACAAATTTGCTTACAAATATATTGGCAAATATCTGTCTCCACACACACACACACACACACACACACACATACACACACACAGAGTCATTCAGTCATGTCATTTGTATCCCACTCTTCATGATCCCATTAGGGATTTCCTTTGGCAAACATACTGGAGTGGTTTACCATTTCCTTCTCCAGCTTATTTTACAGATGAGGAAACTGAAGCCCACAGGGTTAAGTGACTTGTCTGGGATTCCAAAGCTGGTTAAGTGTCTGAGGCCAGATTTGAACTCAGGTCTTCCTGACTCCAGACTATACACACATATCAATAATAACATGCAGGGGTAATTTAATCAAAATATTTATTGAACATAAGCCCAAAGAGCTTACCATCTATTACCAGAGATAAACAAAGTATGCCAACAAAGTAAGATAAAATATGAAAATGTCCAAAGTTCCCTGAAATTTCAAAAGAAAAAATTACTTCCATCAAGTAAGGGAGGGTTCATGAATCAATCAATTCATCAATGAAAAGCTTTTTATTAAGTACCATCTATGTGCTAGGCTCTGTGCAAGTACGAAGAAGGAAACAATCCTTACTTTGAAGTGTAATAGTTACAATTAAACTTTGAGACTGAATACTAAATTATAATTATTTGTTAGTAAAAGTGAAAGAGAAAGAAAAATCACCACGTCACCTTTGCTAAAGAAACCACTTCCATACTTCCCCAGATTCAGTACCCAGCCAAGGTCCAAGCGAGGAGTTCAGGGCTCCGGTCCTGTTTGGGAAGAGTCCCATGCCAAAAAACCCATCCTTGATGACGGCGCTCCGACTGGGGCTCTCTGATTGGTCTGGGTTCCAAGTCCCGACCTCCAGAAACGTCACCCACCACTGGGGACTCTTGCCAACCCCTTCCCGTAGTCGGGATTCCAGGTGACCATTCGGCCCCTTAATCACATGACTTGCTGGCTGGCAGTTCTGACTTAATGCACATGTGTGAGTGAGGAGTTACATTTTTGTTAATTTCACACAGTAGCTTACAAATATATTTGTGTATGTATGTATAGGTATGCAGATATGTGTTTGAGTATACATGTATACATTATGTGTGTGTATATATACGTGTATCCATAAATATGCATATGAGTACATGTAAGATAAATATAAACAAGTAAATATTTTAAAATACAGCCATTCCTACATTATAACTTATTCACATTTTACTAGCTTCCAGCAGCATAATAACAGCATCTAGGGATGGCTAAAACTAAAATGAATGAAGGAAATAACTTGTGTATTTGCTGTGATTGTGTTGTTGGGTTGGTATTTTTTGTTTGTTTGTTCATTTTGGTTTTTGTTTTTTATTTGTTCTACTGTTAATGGAAAGGCAAGCAGCTCATAATGGAGTCTGAGAGAAATCGTGTGGGAAATCTAAAACAAATTCTATGAAAATAATGCAAGATAATCTAACTTACTGGTTGGTGCAATTTTCTCACTAGTCTTATTCACTTATAATCCTCAAAGTAGACTAATTGATAGGATGTACAGAATAGATATGTCTTTGATTTGGGGTTGTTGTTGTGACATGGGCATTGTGCAGAGATGGCCTGCATCCCTTAACTCAGGCAGGCTGTGAACAGGGAAATTCCCTTCCCCCTTCCTGCCCTTGTGAATCCAGAGGCAAATTATCCTTGGAAGTCCTTTAGGTTGAGACAGACAAAAGAGATAACACCTCTGGGCCACACCTGGATAGCCTAAGCCCTGAGGATCCCAGACAGACTCTCCCCACCCAAAAACCCCTAAACTGGGACATCTGGGAAGCAACCCCTGATAGTTGCTCCACTCGTGCTGCCGTGCCATGTCTTGGAGGGCAACCCTCCAGGGTTGTTCCACTGTCTTGCTGGCCATTAATCCTATCTTACTAATAAATCTTTCTTTTTACTTTTAAGCTAAGCTTGGAGTCCTCTCATTCTTGAGAAAGGTTTCCTTCCCAAATCCATTTGCACCCCTATAACAGTTGTTGTTGTTGTTGTTGTTTTATGAACTTTGAGTCAGGCATAAGAATATTACCGATTCCTTTACCCCACTGGGCCACTTCATTTTCCCCAATGAAGACATGCTTTCTATGATAGGAAGTGGCAATATTAGCAAATTCTAATTTCAAACAGGATTTGTTCTTTATGTGAAAAGAGTTTGAATGGATTGAGGAGGTTTTTCCACTGAAGACGATTGGTAGAATTATTATCTGAGATTACTACTAAGCCAAATTTTGACAAGCATTTGATGGTAATGCCACTAAAGTGATTAAAGCGTTAGAGATCTCTTAATTAGACTGACCCCTCCCCCATCTCCCTTTTTCCCCCTTTTAACACATGGCACCGGCTTTGGCATCATCCCCAGCCAGATGCTTGTTATTTTTTTTTTCCTGAAAGTGGTTATGTACATAGATATCTATGGCGATGCACTCTGGGAATTTAGATTTTTCAAAGGAATTATACCAGAAATTATTTTCCAATGAAGGGGGAAAGGAACAGCAAAGTATTCTAAGCTGAAGAATTTTTTAAAATTATTATCCTTTGAATGGAATGCAATTTGCAATGCTTGATTTCCATTTTGCAAGGGAGAAAGAAAAGACTGAGCATGATGAAGACCATTTTCACATCCAAGCAAAGATGAGTTTGATTCCAAATGTTCTAAGCTTTTGTATGAATGAAGATTGAACTTGAAAGTTTGGGGTGACAGCAAATGAATATTTGATTTTTTTTAAAGAGCAAAATGCTTTTCTTTTATCTTAGGGAGGGCTTGGAATTTGGAAAAGACATAGGGCTATCACTAGATGGTGCTATGAGACCTCTGAGTCAGGATATGAATCTCACTGGATAAATGCTACAGAATTTCCCTCTGCCTATAGCTTTCAACATGAAGAAATGGCCCCCACTTCAAATTCTTGCGAGGGTACTTCTTCTAAATCTTCCAAATTAGTAATTCTCATCCCAGTCATAGGAAATATTTTATCAAAACAGTTAAGATTTTACAATGGGAATCCAAAGATATTATTATCTGTTCTATCTCTATATAAATACTCATTGCATTAGCATACATACATACTCATTCTAAATGAGAGTTAGCAATTATGAAAGAAATGTAAAGTAACCAGTTCCCCAGGCATTTGGGGGAAGGAAGCCTTTCCTGACTCTTGACATGATTCTTCCTACTCTGGTTTTGTTGTTGTTGTTGTTGTTGTTGTTGTTGTTGTTGTTGTTGTTGTTGTTGTTGTTGTTGTTGTTGTTGTTTTAAACATTTATTGATGTTTATCTTTCTGTTATCTTCTTTTTTAAAACAAAAAAAATCTTACCTCCTATTTTGGAATTGATAATAACTATTGGTTCCAAGGCAGAAGAACAATAAGGGCTAGGCAATTGGGGTTAAGTGACTTGCACAAGGTCACATAGCCAGGAAGTATCTGGGACCAGATTTGAGCCCTGGTTCTCCTGACTCTAGGGAGCACCTCTTATTTTCAAGGTAGTGGTTGTGGTTGTCCAAACTTCTTACCATCTGGTGCCTCACATGACTAATGTGATAGACTTCATGATTTGAGGTGCTTCCATTGGATAACTTTTTCCTTGTAGAATAATAAGTGATGGTTCAATTCTTTGGGTGAGATTGGATATATATTTTTAGATAGATAGATAGATAGATAGGTAGATAGGTAGATAGATAGATAGATAGATAGATAGATAGATAGATAGATAGATAGATAGATAGACAGATAGTTTTATCACTTTCTCTCATTGAGTCAGAATGTATTAAGCACCTACTATGAACCAGGCAGTGGCTAGAGCACTGGCCCTGGAGTCAGAAGGACTTGAATTCAAAGCTGGGCTCAGACGCTTACTAGTTATGCGATGCTGGGCAAGTCACTTAACCCTATTTGCCTCAGTTTTCCTCATCTATAAAACTTGGAGAAGGAAAAAAAAAAGTTGGAGAAGGAAACTGCAAACTACTCTAGCCAAAGAAGTCCCCATGTGGAGTCACAAAGAGTAAGATATGACTGAAATGACTGAATAACAAATAGGCCAGGCATTGTGCTAGGCACACGAATAATACAAAGATATAAATGAAAAAGTCCTTGACCTCAAGGAGCTTATGTTCTGTTAGAGAGAGACAATATGTATACAGATAATATGAAATTTATACAAATAATTTTGAGGATAGAGTAGGCAACTGATAAATGAGGAAGGGTGGATGGGATAATCTTCATATAGGTGGTGGCATTTGAGCTGAATCTTTTAAAGAACTTAGCAATTTTAAGAAATATTAGGGAAATGGGAGAGCATTTCAGATATGGGGAATAGTCTGTGAAATGGTGAATTTGGTTGGAATGATCGATAACCCTGGAAAAGTAGGCTAGAGCCAGACCATGGGGGACTTTATATGCCAGACAGAAAAATCTGATTTCAGAAGCAGTAGGAAGCCCCTGAAAATTTTTTTCGTGAAGAAAAATCAATTTTCTCTCCCTCTTTCCACATTTTGGGAGGCATTGTAACAAATATGCATAGTAAAGGCAGATCAAATTTCCACATTGAGCAAGTCAAATATGTATAGATATTTATTTATATCATATTAAACTTTTATTATAAAACGTGTGTGAATATTTCATTCTGCTTCTTGAACCTATCACTTCTGTGTACCAAGCTACATCACCAGGTCTTTGAAATGATAATTGGTCATTGAATTTTTTTTTTAAACCCTAGGACCTTCTGTCTTGGAGTCAATACTGTGTATTGACTCCAAGGCAGAAGAGTGGTAAGGGCTAGGCAATGGGGGTCAAGTGACTTGCCCGGTCACACAGCTGAGAAGTGGCTGAGGCCAGATTTGAACCTAGGACCTCCCGTCTCTAGGCCTGACTCTCATTCCACTGAGCTACCCAGCTGCCCCCTATTGCATTTGTTTTGATAGTGTTGTTATTGTATAAATTGTTCTTGTTCTGCTAGAAAAGGTGAAGCTCAGAAAAAAGGGGTCTTTTTTGTTTTGTTTTGTTTTGAGGAGTTGAAGAGAGTTATTTCTGTTTTGGACACACTGCCTAAAAGGGGTCATTGAGTTGTATATGTCCAATAGGCATCTATAACTGGTGAAGCAAGACTAAAGCTCCAAAGAATGGAAGGTGAAGAGTTGGCTAAGAAGATAGTGGCCAGGAAAGGGATGTCTTTCTGGACCAAAGCTTAAAATTAGTAAGTCTACTGGTGAGTGATGAAAGTACCTATTAAAGGCTGGTAAAAACAAAACCTGACAACTCTGTGTGTGTGTGTGTGTGTGTGATTGTGATTTATTGTTTATTTAAAAAACTCAACAACTGTATATATAATTTATTATTTATAATTATAATTAATTTATTGTTTGTTATTTTACTATTTTATTAAAAATCTGTTATTTTATATTACATTATATATTATGTACGATATATAAACTTTTATTAATTTATTAATTATTTTGTTCATTTAATTTATTACTTTATATTCTATTACTTCATTATTATTTTATTAGTTTTATTAATATTTGCTAAATTAATTATTGTCTATTGATGATTAAATGGACTATTTATATTTTATAAATATGTATATATATTTATCTTGTGCCCTGCAAATATAATCAAAAGAGGTCTACACTAAAAAGCACATAGGAAGAAGATTATAATGCATATATTTCCATGTCCATAAAGTTAGATACCATAAAGAGTATCTTCAGTGAAGGAAGTATGACAGGTGAAACATGTCAAAGGAGACAAGACTAAAGAAAAAAGTCAGTATTAAAATCTGTCACCTCAAAAGTCTTATGTACAAATGCCCCAGATTTAGGGAATAAACAAGATGAAATAGAGATCCCAATGCATGGAAACAAATCTGACCTCACTGGTGGGATAAAATAAATCTGTATCTTGAATGGGCTCTGGTTGGGTATACCTTATTTAGTAGAAATAAACTAGGTGAAAGTGAGTGGGAGAAGGTAGTATTATATATTAAGAAGATCTATTTGTGTGAAGAAATTCAAAAACCAGAAGGGGAAATATGGTGGCGAATATTTGGATGAAGATCAACAGAGAAAGGAAAAGGAATTTTGTCTTCTGAGTGTACTATTAACCATATGGATAGAAAAAGGTAATACCTAAGATTAAACCTCAGACCTGGCATGAAAGCATGATATAATGGAGATGGGAGACTTCAATTATCCAGACATCTGTTAGAGCTGTCTCTCTGCCAAAAGCAGAGCAGCTAATAACTTCTTGACTTGTTTTAATGATAAATGTCATTCTTCTAAACACAAGGGGGAATTCCACACTGGATTTCATTTCCTTAACAAGAAGAAACTGGTTGTTGGGAAGGGAGTGAGGGACCTTTGGGCATAAAGCAACCACTATCTTCTAGAAACGGTGATAGAGGAAAGGAAAGTCTGGCAGAAGCTGGCATGTATCTGAGATTTAGGGAGGATAGATTTCAAAGGCTTTACTGGAGGATACATAGGAATATATATAAAAGATTTACATGGAGATTCAGCTCCGGAAGGATTTTATTCTCTAGGATGAAACCTGAAGACTTAAAAGGAAACAATCACACTGAGTGGGAAAAAAAGTGAGTTGCCTACAGAGACCAATGGGGATGAACAAGAAACTATTCAACCAGTTTTGACTTTTAAAAGATATGTACAAAAAGATGGAAACAAGGGCAAAGTGACAGGATAAATGCAAGAATGTGTATTATTGTCCTATAAAAATTTCTAGAGGGATGAATGAATTCAGAATGAGTTAAGGCTAGTCGATGAAGCTAAGGACAATAAAAGATTTTTTTGTTTAACAATGAGGATTAAAGAAGATTTGGGGAGAGGCACCTAGGTGGCTCAGGGAATAGAAAGCCAGACCTAGAGAAGGGAGGTCTTGGGTTCAAATCCAGCCTCTGACTTTTTCTGGCTGTGTGACTCTGGGCAAGTCACTTAACCGCCATTGCCTGGAGCCAATACACAATATTGATTCTAAGATGAAAGGAAAAGGTTTTTTGTTTGTTTGTTTGTTTGTTTGTTTGTTTGTTTGTTTTTAAGAAGAAGGGTTAGGACTACTGATAGGTGGCTTCGTGGATAGAGCACTAGACATAGAATCAGGAAGACTCATTTTCATGAGTTCAAATCTGACTTCAGACCCTGGGCAAGTCATCTATCCCTATTTGCCTCAGTTTCCTCATTTGAAAAATGAGCAGGAAAATAAAATGGTAATCCATTCCAGTATCTTTGCCCAAAAGACTCCAAATGGGGTCATAAAGAATTGGAAATGACTGGATAACAAAGGACAACATTCTGGAGAAGAGAGGATAACTGAGAGGACAGAGATACTCAGTTTTTATTTTGTTTCTGTTTTCTTTGCCAAGGAGAATGGCCTTTGCACTTGGAATAGCAGAAGAAAAATGAGTAAGAAGAGTTAAAAACTAAGAAAAATAAGGAGATAGAAAGAGGGCACCTAGTTGCCTTTGCCTTCAAGTCAACTTTCCCAGAAAAACTACATCCTTGGGTGTTGAAAGAACTAATGGATGAGTGGTGATCTGCAATGAGAAATATCTGGAACATCATGAAAAGCAGGTGACATGGTTTAGGGCTAGAAAAGGGAAAAAAGTCTCAGTTTTTAAAATGAGGAAATAATAGAATCTTCCAACTATGAGCTAATGAGCTTTTTAATGAATAAACTTCACTTTCTGGAAGAATTCTAGAATCAATCATTAAAGAGATGGTTGGTGAATATCTAGAAAAAGAGATGGCGATTACAAAGATCCCATTTGGTTTCGGCAGGAATGGGTCATGCCATCCTCACCTTGTATCCTTTTTTGACAATTAATAAACTAGATTGGTGGCCTCAAAACTGTAGGTGAGTGAAGACTTTCCCCTGGCAGAAGGGGCAGGCGAGAACGTTTCATTCCAATGGCCATGAAAGCGGCTGAAGCAGGTGCATGGAGCACTCAGAACTTGGTCAGATACTGAAGAAGCCACTGCATCCACTGCATCCCAGGCCATTGCCAGTCATCCGGAGTTTTGAACTGCACTTGGATGGCTCTGGAAGAGAGTGAGGCTGGTGACCTCATTTAAATCCAATTCACAAGCAAGTCAAGATATCATCCTATGAGGTGTCCCTCAATTGGGGAACGGCTGAACAAATTGTGGTATCTGATGGTGATGGAATACTATTGCGCTGAAAGGAATAATGAGCAAGATGATTTCAGAAAGAGTTGGAAAGACCTATGTGAACTGATGCATAGTGAAATGAACAGAAGCAGGAGAACAGTATATATACACTATGACTGAAACATTGTGGGATGATCACATGTAGACTTTGCTACTTAAAATAAAGAAAAGAATTGTTTTTAAAAGATATCATCCTATGATGTCATTGGTCCTCTTAGACAAACAAAGGACAGACAAAAAATAGCCAAGCTGGTAGATCAGGGTGGAGGGAGAAGAGAGTGCTATAGAGACACAACATAACTATCACATTTTTTGTTAGTCCTACATTTCTTATGAATATGGACAAGGATATAGAGGCGTAACTAGACAATAATAGAGTTTGCTGGATTATGAAATGAATAGAATGGCTAGACCAGAAGTAAAATCATTTATGTTTTAATATTAACTGAACAGATCTGACCCGAGGGTCTGTGATGCTTAATATTTTTCATCAATGACTTCAATAAAAGGTAAAAGTGGCACTTGTAGTTTCTAAAGTTCTTCAAATCCTGGCCCCAAACTATCTTCTTGTGTTTTACTACCCCTCTTTAGGCTAGCCAAACTGGCCTTTGTTCCTCACAAACAACATTCCATCTCCCATCTCCTTGCCTTTACCTTGCTTGATCCCCATGCCTGTAAAGCACTTCTTCCTCTCCATCTCCTCTTCTTCCTTCAAGACACAGCTCAAGCATTGCCTTCTGCATGAATCCTTTCCTGATCCTCCCAACCACAAGTTTTATTTATTCTCATTACATTTGTTCTGCATATATTTAGATCTCTAGATTATTACCTCCCTCATTCTCCTGTTAGAAAACAAGCTCCTCGAGAACATGGATTGTTTCATTCTTTGGGCTGGCATTCCCAGGCCCTAGCACAGTCCCTGGCACACAAGTGCTTCATGAATGCTTGTGTAAGTGAGACTCTGAACTGCACCAGAAAGGATAGGGTCACATTCCAGTGAGCTTGGGGACCGGGGTTCCATTTGCTTGATAGAATATATAGTTAATACCAAGCTAGGTGAGATAAAGAACACAGTGGATAATAATAGGATCCAAAAAGATTCTGATAGACTGGAGGATTGGATAGATCTCATAGGTTGGATCTAATAAAATGAAATTCATTGGGTACAAGTTTCACAAGTACAAAAAGGGAGAGGCAGGGTGTATCTGAAAAACATCTAGGAATTTTAATGGTTTGCAAGCTCAGTATTCAGCAACAATGAGATTTGTCAGCTAAGAAAAATTAATCTGATCAATCTGATCTCAGACAGCATTAAAAGAGATCCAGTTTCCAGGAATAAGGTGCCAATAGTTCTTGATTACTCTACCCTGGGCAGATTGCATCTATTGTATTATTTTCAGTTCTGAGTCCCAAAGTTTAAGAAACACCTTGATAAGCTAGTGAGCAATCAGAGAAGAAGAACCAGAATGGAAATGGATCTTGAACCCATGTCTTATGAAGATTAATTGAAGGAATTGGAAATAGTTCATCTGAAGAAGAAAAGATATATTGTGGAGGCAACAAGGTGGCTCAGTCGATAGAGAGTCAGGTCTGGAGACGGGAAGTCCTGGGTTCAAATTTGATCTCAGGCACATTCTATGTGACATCAGGCAAGTCACAACCCCAATTATCTAGCCCTTACCACTTGGAAACAATATTTTGTATCAATTCTAAGACAGAAGGTAAGGGTTTGGGGAAAAAAAGACATGGTGGGTAGGGGCGGGGGTTGAGACACAGACATTTTAAAACTTCAAGAAAGCTAAAATGTGAAAAGACTGGGTTTGTTCTATGTTGTCACAGAGGGCAGAACCAATAGGTGGAAGATATAAAGCTGTGGGTAGACAGTGCTGTTGTTCAGTTGTTCAGTCATTCAGTGGAGTCTGACCCTCCTGTTCTCCACTGTCTCCTGAAATCTGTTCAAGCTCATGTTCAAAGCTTCCATAACACTATCTATCCATCTAATACTCTGTTGTCCCCCTCTTCTTTTGCCTTCAATCTTTCCCAGCATTAGAATCTTTTCCTATGAGTCCTGTCTTCTCATTATGTGGCTGAAGTATTTAAGCTTCAGCCTCAATATTTGTCCTAACAATGAATGGTCAGAGTTAATAAGTATTGACTGATTTGATCTCTCTTGCTATCCAAGGGACTCTCAAAACTCTTCCTTCAGTATGACAATTTGAAAGCATTGATTCTGCAGCATTCAATTTTCTTTATAGTTCAATGCTCACAGTGATACATAACTACTTAAAGAAGCAAATTTCAGCCAGATAATTAGAGCTGTCCCAAATGGGGAAAAGGAGCTATCATAAACGAAGGGTAGAAGATTATCTCTTCTTGGAAGTCTTCAAGCAGAATGGCCATTTGTCAAGTATGCCATAATGGGAAATGGTTTCCAATTCTCAAATTCTAATTCTGAACATTGACGTCTGGGACCCATGTGCTTCAAGAAGTTCAAAAAGGAAAAAGGATTTATAAAAGGTTATTGGGTTTGTCAATTCAGGATCACTGGTCATCTTAGAGCAGTTTCAGTTGGCAAGAAATTAAGAAGTGAGGTGAGAGAAATTAGAGGCAATGCATATATGCCTTTCCCCAGAAATTTGACTGAGAAAAGAAGGAAAGATAGAGACATCGTAGTATCAAATAATTTAAAAACTTTTTTTAAGATTTAGATATATTTTATTAATATCACCAAAATTTTTGGCCAATGTCCCTCCATGTCCTGGAGAGCTATCCCACACAATATTTCAAAGAAAAAAAAAAGACTTAAAAATCAAAATAGAAAAAGAATTAATGGAAAAATATAAAGGAAGGCAGTCTACCAGCACCAGATTTTAAAATGTATTAAAAGCAGTAATTATCAAAATAATCTAATACTGGCTAAGAAATAGTAAGATAGATCAGTGGAATAGAACAGACATACAACAAACAGAAATAAAAGATTATAGTAACCTTGTATTTGACATATATTTACATATATATACAAATATATATAAATCAACATTATATTTATATTTATATACAAATATATACATATATATCCAGGATTTGGCTATAAGAAATCACTATTTATTAAAAATTACTGGGACAATTGAAAAGTAGTTTGGAAGAAACTAAGTATAAGAATAAGAATTATATATATATAATATTTTATTCATATATATTTATATTATCACATAATATGTATGTTATATATTATAGTACACACATGTGTATACTATAATATATAATGAAATATATAATATAATCTATAATATTATAATCCATAATAATATACAATATGTATATTATATATTATATAATAATATAAATAAGAAACTATTAGCTTAAAGGTAAGATCCAAATAGATACAAGATCTAGACATAAAAAGAGATAGCATAAGCAAATTAGAAGAACAGATTAGAAATTAATTCATTAATCAAATTAGAAATCTGATATTACCTATCAGATCTATGGATAGGAAAGGAATTTATGAGTAAACAAGAGATGGAGAGAATTGTGAGATGTAAAGTGAATAATTTTGAGTGCATTAAATTGAAATTTTTGTACAAATAAAACAAATGTTGTCAAGATTAGAAGGAAAGCAGAAAATTGGGGGCTCAGGATTAAAATAGAGAACTTTGTCAAATAATGGGAATAAGAACCATCCCCCAATTGATAAATGAGAAAAACATGTGAAGAGACAGTTTTTGGATGAAGAAATCAAAGGGATGTAATTGGGGAAAAAAATGCTCTAAGTCATTACTGATTAGGGATATGCAAACCAAAACAATTCTGAGATATCATTTCATATCAATCAAATTGCCTAAAATGACATGAGCAAAATGACAAATGTTGGAGGGGAGATGGAAAAGTGGGTACACTGATTCACTGTCGGTAAAATTGTGAATTAATCCAACTATTTTGGAGAGCAATTTAGAATTATGCCTGGAGAGCTATAAAACTGAAGACCTAGAGCTATAAAACTTAGACCTAGAGATATTATTGCTAGGTCTATTACCCAAAGAGATCAGGTAAAAAGGAGAATAATCTGTATATTCAAAAATATTTATAGCAGAGCTCTCTTTGTGCTGGTAAAGAATTGGAAATCAAGGTAATGTCCATCAACTGGGAAATGGTATATGCTTTGTGATGGAATGCTACTGCATAAAAAATGATGAGCAGACTAATTGAAAAAACTTGGAACTACATGAGATAATGAAGAGTGAAACAAGTAGAATCAAGAGAATATTATATAGAGCCATAGATTTAATAGTTAAAGAATAACTTGTGAATATTAATCTCCAGAGAATGAACTGAGAAGTGGAAACACAAAAGACTTAATTTATATGTACATATCTGTTTGCTAGATAATACCTTTTATGGTGTGGGGAGGGGAGAGAGGAGCTAAATAAAAAAACTTTTTTAAAAAAGAAAAAGAAATGAGAAAAACTAATCAATACATCAAAAAAGTCTAAAAATATGTGTTCTATACTATACTCATGGATGGACCTCCTATATCACCAAAGGTGTAGGGTGGGAGTATCTTCTCATATCTTGTCTTTGGAACTATTATTTGTTCTTTGTAATTTTGCAACATTCACTTTTGATTATTTGTGTTTTTTTGGGGGGGGGCATAAAATCTTTTTTTTTACATTTATTAATATTCATTTTTAACATGGTTACATGATTCATGCTCCTCCTTTCCCCTTCAACGCCCCCCCCCCCGCACGCCCTCTACCCATGCACGTTTCCACTAGTTTTGTCATGTGTCCTTGATCGAGACCAATTTCCAAATTGTTGGTAGTTGCATTGGTGTGGTAGTTTCGAGTCCACATCCCCAATCATGTCCACCCCAACCCATGCATTCAAGCAGTTGTTTTTCTTATATGTTTCCTCTCCTGCAGTTCTTCCTCTGAATGTGGGTAGCATCTTTACCATAAATCCCTCAGAATTGTCCTGGGTCATTGTATTGCTGCTGGTTCAGAGGTCCATTACATTCGATTTTACCACAGAATGTCAGTCTCTGTGTATAGAGTTCTTCTGGCTCTGCTCCTTTCGCTCTGCATCAGTTCCCGGAGGTCTCTCCAGTTCGCCTGGAACTTCTCCAGTTTATTATTCCTTTTAGCACAATAGTATTCCATCACCCGCATATACCACAGTTTGTTCAGCCATTCCCCAATTGAAGGACAT